>NC_135338.1:14666463-14854077 GCF_023851605.1 Tamandua tetradactyla
ATGTATTGACCACATTCGTATATACTGCTGTTTGTATATTTACTTGTACCTCCAGGCTATGTTGAGAGATGGGGAAGGACTGAGGCTTAAATTGAACAAAAGAATTATAATTCCTTTTACTCATTTTATAATGCCCAGCCAACATTTCTCTATTGTTCTGGCACTTCTCAGTAATGGATATAATCACTTTTCCAAATATTTTTTCAGATTTTATGTTTTTATTTCATCTTAAAAATTACAAGTTAATTTTCTCTGAAACTATTTCTCTTCATACAGCCTAGTACTCTGTTCCTTAGAAAAGCTCCTAAGCTAAAATATTCATGCTAAGAAATCACACAAAACATCATGAAGTCCAATGCAAACAACAATTATGAATATTATAGGAAATATATGATGTTACTAAGGGGGCATAATCCATATTTTAAATGGTACAAATTAAACCCTTTCTTATTTCATGCTTAAGTTGAAATTATCCCAAAGTGCTTAAAGCTTCATAAACTCTTTCAAGGAGCATCTTTGTTACTCTTTTCATCTGTAGCTGGCCCAGGCCTGGCTGATGGGTCCCTGATAGTGGCACAGACAACACTGGGGATGAAGAGACCCAAGGGCCTGTGATTCCCAAACCAGAACCTCACCCCAATCACACACACACACACACACACACACACATGCACATACCCACAGGTTTGGAGACACGGAGCTGACATGGAGCCTCACCATAAGCTCTGGGATCACTGCCCATGAGCAGTGCTAAGAGACACCACCTCAGGGAGGATTTGTTCAGGGCTTCCCAGTTTCTAAAGACCCCAAGATCCCCTGTCCCTGCCTCATCCCCCAGAGCCTCATGTCTGTGCTGGGTGCACTCAGGTCTGGGGGGAAAACCTGTAATACTCGGGTTTTACTCTTGTGTCTGCATTTTCTATTTAAAAGTCCCTGACATAAAGTACTAAAATAATTCCTTCCTTAAAGTTGCTCTTTATTTAATTTGAGATTCAAAGTAAATGACCTACAAAGAGTCAGGTGGATATGGATGTAATTTCCATAGTTTTGGGGGAACATTGAGGTCAAGAATTAAGATGCAAGGACACTGAAATTGAAATGTAGATTCTGAGGCATATTTTTGGCAGTAATTTGAGAAATAAGCACAAACAGGAACAAACAAAGAAGACATAAGTAATGGTTGTGGATTGGCCTGCAAGAAGAGGGAAAATGTGAATAAAGATGAAGCCATACTTAGTTATTTAAGGAGCGAGCCTGGAGCATGCCCCTTGACATACAGGAGCCACTAGGGGGTGCTGTAGGTCTTCTTGGGGGACTGAGGACACCCAAGCAGTTGGAACTGAATGGTCCCAGGCCCTTGCTCACTGGCCCACATCAAAGGTCACAGCTGATGGTTCTACCCATGGGACCACCCAGAGCTGGTAAATACACTGGGGGTCCCACTGACCATGGATCTACTCCTTGGGCTTTGGACTCAGAATTTGTAGCAGTTTGGTGAGGTTGGCCAAATGCCCACCATTGTATTTGTGACATACAGTTCACAAAATGGAAAGAGAAAGTAATATCACTGCATTTTATGGACTGAATCACATTGTCCACAAAGACGCATTCACACCCTAACCCCTGCTCCCTGCCCGAGCACCCATATGTGTCTGTATCTCCAGGTTTCAGTCCCAGCCTGTGCTGACTTAGATTCCTGCCCTGTGAGCATCCCTGGATCACCTGTGAGGTATGCAGGGTGTAGCAGAAGCCAGGGAGCCCTCTCCTGTGTCTCCTAAGATTCTACTCAGACTCAGAACTGTTCCAGGGGTTCTCTGCACCCAAGGGTCACTGCAGCGCTTTGGGTCAGGTTCCACAAGGCCATTTGCTCTCCACCAGGCATGGTAAGTGGGCTGGACACTAAACAAAATCTATCTGAATATTTCCTGTACTCAGAATGTTTTATGAATATTCTAGTAACTGGACTTCTCATTGCCAGTCAGCAACATGTACTTTGCCTCACATTGTACTCAGAAGTAGCTAACCCAGCGGTCAGGTGTCCTGCAGTGTCAGCCTCTCTACCTTGTCGCAACCAAATATCCACCTATACCATCCTTCATAACATTAGCTAGGGAGGGGGTATAAAGACTGAGCCGTGTTAATTTGGACATATTTGGGTAATAACTTGAGCTTACACAGATCCCATTTCTAGAACCACAATCACAGGCTCCCTGGTTCTTCTTCCCCTGGATCTCAGGGGGATGTGCTCATGCATCCAGCAGGGGGCAGTGTGGGGTTGTCCTAGTGGGAAATTCCTCTGGGGTTGGACTGGAATAGCAGATTCCTGAAAGCCTCTATAAATCTCTAACTATTTAATGAAAACAAAACAAACCTCCATCACGTGTGTCCTAATGGCTCTATCTCTACTTGTTGGTTCCATCCACTCAACAGGAGCTTTCAGAGGAGAACTCAGGGGTGAAGCAGGAGCACATGTGGGCAAAGGTGCCCAGGTGGGTGTGCTGCTGAGAGGGGTTGGGAAGTTGCCGGAAATAAGTTTCCCAATAGGAGGGGTATCTAACCTTGGATTTGCAGAAGACATAGGAGAGAGGTACTAAATAAGTAGGACAATGTTTGCCATCTAATAAGTGACCCAGCGGCATCTTTAGAGTAATAAAAAAAGAAAGTGAGATGTGAGGAAAGGGCTGAGGTAGGAAATTTGTGACCTTCTATTTCACCTCCCTGATCTCTCTCACCTTGTAACTTCATTGTGTCTGCCCTTCCCCAGACTTCTAATCCCCTCTGGATGCTCATGTTCTGTCTTCTGAGAAGATCCACCCACCCCTGGTGACCCTTCACGGAGCTGGGTTTCTGGGTGTCCTGAGGAGCTGGTCACCTCCCTCAGGGTGGAAGAGCGGGAGGAGAAGCTGATCTCTCTTCTTAACAAGGATGGTCTTTCTGGGAATCAAACTCCTGGGCCCCTTTAGTATGGACCTTTTTCCCATCAAGGCTGAGGATGCTCCTGAAGGCTGACACTGCCATGGTGGGACATGGTGTGTGATGAGGGAAAAGGAGATGTGTCCTTGGACTCTAAAATAGAGGCTCTCCAGGGGTTGCTCAAACTTTCTCATTCTGCTCACTGGGGCAGGGCACATTCTCTGAACTATCAGCCTCCTGTGCCCCCTCCCTAACAGAATAAATGGGTGAAAGGTCAGAAAACTGTCTTATTCCTGAAGAAGCTCCTCCATCAATGTACAAATAAACTTTGGGAAACCCACTGCAACCCAGTAAGTAGGGGGGGGGTGCCCTGGATGATGTGCTGCCCCAACTTGTGAGAGGAGAGAGGTGCAAGGCTGGGGTGAGTCCACAGTCCATTCTCACTTATGAGTTTCAGGAACTTCATCACTGTCATGAAGGAACCTAGACTCTGAGACAGCAGGGGATCTTGGTGCTTCTCCCTTGGGGTTCTTTGGGGGCATTTCAGCTGGGAAACCAGGCCCTCGTGCCCTGTGTGGGGCCCTCTGCTCTGAATCCCCTGGGGCTCAGCAGACATGATCTCACTGGGTCCAGGGCAGGCTCCCAGAGGCCCAGGGACACTCAGGGGGAAGAGAAAGAATTTGCATGAAGGGTTCCTCTCTCCTCCCTAATGGGGGGAAAGGATAAGAACCCAGACCTTCTCAGCTATGGGCCCAGGAAGCAGAGCTCTGGGAGTGTCGCAACCATGGCCTGGTGCCCTCTCCTCCTCACCCTCCTCACTCTCTGCCCAGGTGACCAGCCTTGGAAAGCAGGAGAAGGGACTGAGGGAGGACACCTGGTGCCACGTTTCTCTACTCCGTTTGGGCATGTGGTGTGGGCGACAGCCTCAGACTCACCCCTGTGTCTCCCCCTCCTCTCTTCCAGGGTCTTGGGCACAGTCAGGACTGACCCAGAAGCCTCAGTGTCAGGGTCTGTTGGTGAGAAGGTCACCCTCACCTGCAGGGGCAGCAGCAACAACGTTGGAAGTTATGGTGCTGCTTGGTACCAGCAGCTCCCTGGTGGTGCCCCCAAAGCTGTGATGTTTGGAACTACTCGGCCTTCAGGGATCCCAGCTCGGTTCTCTGGCTCCAGATCAGGCAGCACAGCCTCGCTGAGCATCTCGGGGCTCCAGCCTGAGGATGAGGCTGATTATTACTGTTCTACTTGGGACTATAGCATCCAGAGTGTCACAGTGCTCCACACCCATAGGGAAGTGAGACAGAAACCTGCCCAGTGACTGGTTGCCCCTCAGAGTAACTGTGACAAACACCAGCAGAGGGTGACTAGGGTGTCCCTAAATGTCAGTGTCCCCGCATCTGAAGGTCAGAGCACAGGGCAAAGCTACAGGGTCAGTAGAAATGGCTCCTTCTTGTTATCATTTCCCACCCTTTCAGTAGCATTTGGGGTTGACAAACTTCTGGATTTGGCCAATCTATTGAATGTAACATGATCTTCTTGTCATCTGATTTTTATTTTCCTAATTACTAATGATGGCAAATACCTTTTTTTAAAAATTTTTTACAATTACATGTTTTTTCTTTTGTGAAATGCCTCTTTATATTTTTCCCCAACTTTTTCTCCCAGTAGGGCTTTAGGCTTTTTCTATTGATGTGTATTAACACTGATTTCCCTAAACAAAATTATTCTTCAAAACAAGAATGAACAGCCACAAAACACTTTGGAATCCATCAGGGTTTCAAAGTATGATAGGAATTCTCCAACACCCTAAGTTTCATCTATCTAAAATGGTTATCAGTAAGGGAATGTCCCACTCTGATTAAATATCTTACTCCAAATTAAAAGACCAATTATAGTATATATTTTGATAGCTAGAAATAGGTTTGTAATTTTTTAACCCAGAACTAAGGGTGAGCCTTCATCTTTCCTTCCACATTTTGTGTAGTTGGTAAAATCCCTGAGTTTCCTCTTGCTTATGTCAGATTCTCAGATTTGCTTGGTTTTGATGCCCTTGAAATTCTGAGCAGTGAAGGACAGGTATTTTGGCAGCTGCCCCACAATCAAAACTTTTCTTATGTTTTTATCATGATACGTCTTGGTCTAAAATCACAGGGCACAGCTCAGAGTTATGGCTTTGCTCCTTGTGAGAGTGGCTAAGGATATTGGAATTCTTCTGACTTGGTAATTAACTTGTCTTCCAATTTTGAAAATGTATTTGTTCATTTGTTTACACATGCTCTTTTAAAATTTTTATTGTGAAAATTATGGAGCAAATTTTTTTTCCATTTTAACCACTTTTTGTTGGTATGTGAAAGTATTGATTATAGACTCAATATTGTATTATCATCACCAACACCTATTCCCCTTCTTTTTCACCACCTCAACAGAAACTCCTCACCCATGAGACTGTAAGCCCTCTTCAGGCCCTCCCCCATCCCCAGCTGCTGGGACCCTGTAAGCCTCAGTGTGTGTCGGTGAAGTCTGTTTTTCTAGGTGTTTCATATTAGTGAGATCATGCAATTCTTTTTTTATATTGTAATGATCTATACACAACAGAAAATTTCAAATTTTAACCACTATCATAATATTCCATATATGGAAAGGCCATATTTTGTTGCCCACTCTCCTGCTGCTGAGCATCCTGGTAGTTTACATCATTGGCATTGCACATAATGCTGCTATGAAACTTTCCCTACAAGCCTTTTGATGGACATATTTTTCCTTTAATTTTGGTTAGACACCTAGCAGTTGGATTGCAGGTTCACATGGTCACTCTGTGTTTAATTGTCAGGAAATTCCAGGAGAGTTTCCAAATACCTGCACCATTTTTCTTTTTCCACCACTCATGTAAGATGCTTCAACATGGCCACCTCATGACAAAACATGTTATGACCTGCCTTTTTGATGATAACTTTCCCAGTGCACATGAACTGATGCCTCATTGTGGTTTGGTTTTCTTTTCCCTAATGACTAAGGATGCTGACTCTATTAGCTAGGGTTCTTTAAAGAAACAGAATCATCAAGAGATATCTGTAAATATAAGATTTATAAAAGTGTCTCACACCACTATGGGGATATAAGAGCCCAAGTTCTGTAGGGCAGGCCACAAGCTGGCAGCTCCAATGGAGGTCCTCAATGAACTCTCAAGAGGGGCTTGATGGCTGAAACAGAAAGAGTGACACTCCCCTTAGCTGAAGACACTCCTCTTAGTTGATTACAAATGAAATCAGCTGTGGATGCAGCCAATGTTATCATGATTTAAGTCCATGAAATGTCCTCACAGTAACCGACAGTCCATCATTTGGCTGACCAGACAACTGGGCACCTCCATGCAGACACGTTGGCACATGAACCTGACCATCACAGAACACACCTTCTCTTCTTGGCAGCCATACATACCACCTTAAACCATACTTAATCTCTAAATGGAAAACAATAACAGGCACATTCCTTCTTCTCCCTACAATACTCAGTTGTCCTGCATACAACCAGAAATGTATTAAATCTCTACCAAATAGGATGCAAGTTCTTGGGTAATATTCACTCTTAAACTTGATATCCTACAACTTAAATACTATAGCATGAACAAACAGCTTATATCATATGATAAAAGGGGATAAAACAAAGAGGAAAACAGATATTTGATTTAAATATAAATACATAGATAATAATTTTTTTTCTTCCCTCATTATTCTTTTTTTCCCCTCTCCATTGCTGTCCCTTCTCTCTTTCCTTCCTTCCATTATTGTTAATGAGTAAACAACTTGTGTTCCATACACATAATGGAATTCTGTACTGGAAGAAATATTCAAAATCTCTGACTAGATGGATAGACCTCAAAAGTCTATGTTTAGATTTTTTCTTCTTTTTTCTTCCTTTCCTTTGTCTCTTCCAATTCATTTTTAGCCCTTGCAGTCTCATATAATAAATCTGTAAGTTCAATCCTTATCATTGCTTTCCACATCACTTGTACCATCATTATTCATCAATATAGTTCAAAAGCATTTATTTGATACCACCAGGGGTATAGGAAAATTCTAGAGGCTGAGAGGAGAACCACATCTTTCTCCTCTTGAAGAATACATTTCATTGGGGACACACATGTCTGAAACCTAAATTTTTTGTGTATTAGAAGTTTGAGTGCTCTGTATATAATTATAACAGGGCATATGAATAAGGAGGGAAACAGTGATGTAACTTTTCAGTATTGAGATTGGTCATATTCTAAATTTTAAAGTAAGTTGGGAATTATTTGATTTATTTTAACATTTTCTTAAACTTTCTGATTCTAGTTTCTTATCTCCTATAGAACTCATATCTTTAATTTCTCACTAAATATAAAGGGAAATCAATATTAATTTTATCTAAAATTCTTATTTTACAACTTCATGTTTCTGGATCAAATTTCCATGTATCAATTAATTCCTTAGTCAGGAAGCATTTATTGAAGGCCCATTCTATGTGACATCTGTACTGGGTAGGCCTGCTGGGGGTAACTGCAAAACACCTGAGAGAACTCACTTCTGACAAGGAACTCTCACTTGAAGATATTAGATATAAAGAAACCAATATGATCATTACTATAAAAGAGAGCAAAAATGTGATAAAGCACCTTCCATTACTGGAAATCTGGAAGGAGTTCACCTTGGCTGGTGAGGAGGGACTGAGGCTCCCCCAGGAGAGGGAGTGGCCAACTCCAAGTCAGACCACAGACCCTGATGTTGGAAAGGAGATCAGTGGTGTGGGACCAGAGAGCAGAGCAGAGCCACCAGGGACTTGGGCTCTTTTGGGCTCTCCCAGTTTTCCCTTTGAAATTAAATGGCATGGAAAAGTAAGGGTGTGTTTAATATAATAAAATAGTAAATGGTTAATGTAACGAGTTATTTAAATAAAAGCCACCATAATAAACTTGTTTAGATAGAGCCATTAGCAATATATTGACCACATTCTTATGTCCTGCTGTTTGTATATTTACTTGTACCTCCAGGCTATGTTGAGAGATGGGGAAGGACTGAGGCTTAAATTGAACAAAAGAATTATAATTCCTTTTACTCATTTTATAATGCCCAGCCAACATTTCTCTATTGTTCTGGCACTTCTCAGGAATGGATATAATCACTTTTCCACATATTTTTTCAGATTTTATGTTTTTATTTCATCTTAAAAATTACAAGTTAATTTTCTCTGAAACTATTTCTGTTCATACAGCCTAGTACTCTGTTCCTTAGAAAAGCTCCTAAGCTAAAATATTCATGCTAAGAAATCACACAAAACATCATGAAGTCCAATGCAAACAACAATTATGAATATTATAGGAAATATATGATGTTACTAAGGAGGCATAATCCATATTTTTTTTTATTTTTTTTATTTTTTTATTAACGGAAAGAAAAAAAAAAGAAATTAACACAACATTTAGAAATCATACCATTCTACATATGCACTCAGTAATTCTTAACATCATCACATAGATGCATGATCATTGTTTCTTAGTACATTTGCATCGGTTTAGAAGAACTAGCAACACAACAGAAAAAGATATAAAATGTTAATATAAAGAAAAGAAATAAAAGTAGTAGTAATAGTAAAAAACAACAACAACAAACAAACCAACAAGCAAACAAAAACAAAAAAAACCCTATAGCTCAGATGCAGCTTCATTCAGTATTTTAACATGATTACTTTACAATTAGGTATTATTGTGCTGTCCATTTTTGAGTTTTTGTATCTAGTCCTGTTGCACAGTCTGTATCCCTTCAGCTTCAATTACCCATTGTCTTACCCTGTTTCTAACTCCTGCTGAACTCTGTTACCAATGACATATTTCAAGTTTATTCTCGAATGTCCGTTCACATCAGTGGGACCATACAGTATTTGTCCTTTAGTTTTTGGCTGGATTCACTCAGCATAATATTCTCTAGGTCCATCCATGTTATTACATGGTTCATAAGTTTATCTTGTCTTAAAGCTGCATAATATTCCATCGTATGTATATACCACAGTTTGTTTAGCCACTCTTCTGTTGATGGAGATTTTGGCTGTTTCCATCTCTTTGCAATTGTAAATAACGCTGCTATAAACATTGGTGTGCAAATGTCCGTTTGTGTCTTTGCCCTTAAGTCCTTTGAGTAGATACCTAGCAATGGTATTGCTGGGTCGTATGGCAATTCTATATTCAGCTTTTTGAGGAACCGCCAAACTGCCTTCCACAGTGGTTGCACCCTTTGACATTCCCACCAACAGTGAATAAGTGTGCCTCTTTCTCCGCATCCTCTCCAGCACTTGTCATTTTCTGTTTTGTTGATAATGGCCATTCTGATGGGTGTGAGATGATATCTCATTGTGGTTTTGATTTGCATTTCTCTAATGGCCAGGGACATTGAGCATCTCTTCATGTGCCTCTTGGCCATCCGTATTTCTTCTTCTGGTAGGTGTTTGTTTAAGTCTTTTTCCCATTTTGTAATTGGGTTGGCTGTCTTTTTGTTGTTGAGTTGAATAATCTCTTTATAAATTCTGGATACTAGACCTTTATCTGATATGTCGTTTCCAAATATTGTCTCCCATTGTGTAGGCTGTCTTTCTACTTTCTTGATGAAGTTCTCTGATGCACAAAAGTGTTTAATTTTGAGGAGCTCCCATTTATTTATTTCCTTCTTCAGTGTTCTTGCTTTAGGTTTAAGGTCCATAAAACCACCTCCAGTTGTAAGATCCATAAGATATCTCCCAACATTTTCCTCTAACTGTTTTATGGTCTTAGACCTAATGTTTAGATCTTTGATCCATTTTGAATTAACTTTTGTATAGGGTGTGAGAGATGGGTCTTCTTTCATTCTTTTGCATATGGATATCCAGTTCTCTAGGCACCATTTATTGAAGAGACTGTTCTGTCCCAGGTGAGTTGGCTTGACTGCCTTATCAAAGATCAAATGTCCATAGATGAGAGGGTCTATATCTGAGCACTCTATTCGATTCCATTGGTCGATATATCTATCTTTATGCCAATACCATGCTGTTTTGACCACTGTGGCTTCATAATATGCCTTAAAGTCAGGCAGCGCGAGACCTCCAGCTTAGTTTTTTTTCCTCAAGATGTTTTTAGCAATTCGGGGCACACTGCCCTTCCAGATAAATTTGCTTATTGGTTTTTCTATTTCTGAAAAATAAGTTGTTGGGATTTTGATTGGTATTGCATTGAATCTGTAAATCAATTTAGGTAGGATTGACATCTTAACTATATTTAGTCTTCCAATCCATGAACACGGTATGCCCTTCCATCTATTTAGGTCTTCTGTGATTTCTTTTAGCAGTTTTTTGTAGTTTTCTTTATATAGGTTTTTTGTCTCTTTGGTTAAATTTATTCCTAGGTATTTTATTCTTTTAGTTGCGATTGTAAATGGGATTCGTTTCTTGATTTCCGCCTCAGCTTATTCATTACTAGTGTATAGAAAAGCTACAGATTTTTGAATGTTGATCTTGTAGCCTGCTACTTTGCTGTACTCATTTATTAGCTCTAGTAATTTTGTTGTGGATTTTTCTGGGTTTTCTACATATAGTATCATATCGTCTGCAAACAGTGATAGTTTTACTTCTTCCTTTCCAATTTTGATGCCTTGTATTTCTTTTTCTTGCCTAATTGCTCTGGCTAGAACTTCCAACACAATGTTGAATAATAGTGGTGATAGTGGACATCCTTGTCTTGTTCCTGATCTTAGGGGGAAAGTTTTCAATTTTTCCCCATTGAGGATGATATTAGCTGTGGGTTTTTCATATATTCCCTCTATCATTTTAAGGAAGTTCCCTTGTATTCCTATCTTTTGAAGTGTTTTCAGCAGGAAAGGATGTTGAATCTTGTCAAATGCCTTCTCTGCATCAATTGAGATGATCATGTGATTTTTCTGCTTTGATTTGTTGATATGGTGTATTACATTAATTGATTTTCTTATGTTGAACCATCCTTGCATACCTGGGATGAATCCTACTTGGTCATGATGTATAATTCTTTTAATGTGTTGTTGGATACGATTTGCTAGAATTTTATTGAGGATTTTTGCATCTGTATTCATTAGAGAGATTGGTCTGTAGTTTTCTTTTTTTGTAATATCTTTGCCTGGTTTTGGTATGAGGGTGATGTTGGCTTCATAGAATGAATTAGGTAGTTTTCCCTCCACTTCGATTATGTTGAAGAGTTTGAGGAGAGTAGGTACTAATTCTTTCTGGAATGTTTGATAGAATTCACATGTGAAGCCATCTGGTCCTGGACTTTTCTTTTTAGGGAGCTTTTGAATAACTAATTCAATCTCTTTACTTGTGATTGGTTTGTTGAGGTCGTCTATTTCTTCTTGAGTCAAAGTTGGTTGTTCATGTCTTTCCAGGAACCTGTCCATTTCTTCTAAATTGTTGTATTTATTAGCGTAAAGTTGTTCATAGTATCCTGTTATTACCTCCTTTATTTCTGTGAGGTCAGTAGTTATGTCTCCTCTTCCATTTCTAATCTTATTTATTTGCATCCTCTCTCTTCTTCTTTTTGTCAATCTTGCTAAGGGCCCATCAATCTTGTTGATTTTCTCATAGAACCAACTTCTGGTCTTATTGATTTTCTCTATTGTTTTCATGTTTTCAATTTCATTTATTTCTGCTCTAATCTTTGTTATTTCTTTCCTTTTGATTGCTTTGGGATTAGTTTGCTGTTCTTTCTCCAGTTCTTCCAAGTGGACAGTTAATTCCTGCATTTTTGCGTTTTCTTCTTCTCTGATAAAGGCATTTAGGGCAATAAATTTCCCTCTTAGCACTGCCTTTGCTGCATCCCATAAGTTTTGATATGTTGTGTCTTCATTTTCATTTGCCTCGAGGTATTTACTAATTTCTCTTGCAATTTCTTCTTTGACCCACTTGTTGTTTAAGAGTGTGTTGTTGAGCCTCCATGTATTTATGAATTTTCTGGCACTCCACCTATTATTGATTTCCAACTTCATTCCTTTATGATCCGAGAAAGTGTTGTGTATGATTTCAATATTTTTAAATTTGTTAAGACTTGCTTTGTGACCCAGCATATGGTCTATCTTTGAGAATGATCCATGAGCACTTGAAAAAAAGGTGTATCCTGCTGTTGTGGGATGTAATGTCCTATAAATGTCTGTTAAGTCAAGTTCATTTATAGTAATATTCAGGTTCTCTCTTTCTTTATTGATCCTCTGTGTAGATGTTCTGTCCATTGATGAGAGTGGTGAATTGAAGTCTCCAACTATTATGGTATATGTGTCTATTTCCCTTTTCAGTGTTTGCAGTGTATTCCTCACGTATTTTGGGGCATTCTGGTTCGGTGCGTAAATATTTATGATTGTTATGTCTTCTTGTTTAATTGTTCCTTTTATTAGTATATAGTGTCCTTCTTTGTCTCTTTTAACTGTTTTACATTTGAAGTCTAATTTGTTGGATATTAGTATAGCCACTCCTGCTCTTTTCTGGTTGTTATTTGCATGAAATATCTTTTCCCAACCTTTCACTTTCAACCTATATTTATCTTTGGGTCTAAGATGTGTTTCCTGTAGACAGCATATAGAAGGATCCTGTTTTTTAATCCATTCTGCCAGTCTATGTCTTTTAATTGGGGAATTCAGTCCATTGACATTTAGAGTTATTACTGTTTGGATAATATTTTCCTCTACCATTTTGCCTTTTGTATTATATATATCATATCTCACTTTCCTTCTTTCTACACTTTTCTCCATGTCTCTCTCTTCTGTCTTTTTGTATCTGACTCTAGTGCTTCCTTTAGTATTTCTTGCAGAGGTGGTCTCTTGGTCACAAATTCTCTTAGTGACTTTTTGTCTGAGAATGTTTTAATTTCTCCCTCATTTTTGAAGGACAATTTTACTGGATATAGGAGTCTTGGCTGGCAGTTTTTCTCTTTTAGTAACTTAAATATATCATCCCACTGTCTTCTAGCTTCCATGGTTTCTGCTGAGAAATCTACACATAGTCTTATTGGGTTTCCCTTGTATGTGATGGATTGTTTTTCTCTCGCTGCCTTCAAGATCCTCTCTTTCTCTTTGACCTCTGACATTCTAACTAGTAAGTGTCTTGGGGAACACCTATTTGTGTCTAATCTCTTTGGGGTGCACTGCACTTCTTGGATCTGTAATTTTAGGTCTTTCATAAGAGTTGGGAAATTTTCAGTGATAATTTCTTCCATTAGTTTTTCTCCTCCTTTTCCCTTCTCTTCTCCTTCTGGGATACCCACTACACGTATATTTGTACGGTTCACATTGTCCTAGAGTTCCCTGATACCTTGTTCAAGTTTTTCCATTCTTTTCCGGATAGTTTCTGTTTCTTTTTGGAATTCAGATGTTTCATCCTCCAAATCACTAATTCTATCTTCTGTTTCTTTAAATCTGTCATTGTAGGTATCCATTGTTTTTTCCATCTTTTCTACTTTATCTTCACTTCCATAAGTTCTGTGATTTGTTTTTTCAGTTTTTCTATTTCTTCTTTATGTTCAGCCCATGTCTTCTTCATGTCCTCCCTCAATTTATCGATTTCGTTTTTGAAGAGGTTTTCCATTTCTGTTCGTATATTCAGCATTAGTTGTTTCAGCTCCTGTATCTCATTTGAACTATTGGTTTCTTCGTTTGACTGGGCCATATGTTCAATTTTCTGAGCGTGATCCGTTATCTTCTGCTGGCGTCTGGGCATTTAGTCAGATTTCCCCGGGTGTTCGACCCCACAGGTTGAAAGATTTTTCTGTGCAATCTCTTGGTTCTGTTTTTCTTATCCTGCCCAGTAGGTGGCGCTCGTGGCACACGTTTGTCTGTGGGTTCCACTAGTGAAAGTTGCTGTAGGTCCTTTAACTCTGGAAAATTCTCGCCGTAGGGGAGGTTCGGCAGCCGAAGCGTCTTGGAAGAATGCCAGCCGGCCTGGGGTTCCGAATGTGGGGAGGATCGCCGGCCGTCGCAGCACAGAAGAGCGTCCGGCCAAATTAGCTAGTCGGCCCGGGGCACCAAGCATGGCGGGAGGGCGCCAGCTGTTGCAGCCAGGGAGAGTGCACTGTTCCCAGCCGGCGGGGGAGTCACGTGTTTGGAAGGGATCCCCTGGTCACTGTTCTCCGCAGTTTGGGGATTTCCGACCCAACTATCTCAGTTGTTCCAGGGGGCCTCGTGTGGTGGGGGCACCAGCGGCCGCGGCCTAAGGGGACCGCCTGTCCAATTCTACCAGCTGGCCTGGGAAGGTGGAAGGGAGGGACTCCGGTTGCTTGCCGTCCCACCCAGGAAAGCCCGTGCCCCTTGGTGATCTCACCGGAGCTGGTTCTCCCAGATAGTCAGCCGTTCCAGGATGGGGTACGCTGTCCCTTTGATCTCCCTCGTGGCTCCGGGAGCTGCTCTGTATTATCTCCACTCCCCCAGTAGCTGTTCTGGAGGAGGAAAGGTGAGGGCGGCAAGGCTGTAGAGGCTGGTGGCGGAGGAGCACGGTGAAGGCGGGGGAAGAGGGCACCGTGGTGGTTGGAGAGCAGCCGGAGCAGGAGGGGGAGGAGAGGGGGGAAGGAGGTCGGGCGCCTCGGCTGCTGTGGGGCGTGGGCGCCGCGCGGCGAGCCGGCGGAGAAAGAGAGGGGGGAAGGAGGTCGGGCGGCTCGGCTGCTGCGGGGCGTGGGTGCCGCGCGGCGGCCGGCGGAGAAAGAGAGCATAATCCATATTTTAAATGGTATAAATTAAACCCTTTCTTATTTCATGCTTAAGTTGAAATTATCTCAAAGTGCTTAAAGCTTCATAAACCCTTTCAAGGAGCATCTTTGTTACTCTTTTCATCTGTAGCTGGCCCAGGCCTGGCTGATGGGTCCCTGGCAGTGGCACAGACCACACTGCAATGAAGAGACCCAAGGGCCTGTGATTCCCAAACCAGAACCTCACCCCAACCACACACACACACACACACACACACACACACACACACACACGCACACGCACACACACACACACACACAATTGGAGACACGGAGCTGACATGGAGCCTCACCATAGCTCTGGGATCACTGCCCATGAGCAGTACTAAGTGACACCACCACAGGAAGGATTTGTTCAGGGCTTCCCAGTTTCTAAAGGCCCCAGGATTCCCTGTCCCTGCCTCATCCCCCAGAGCCTCATGTCTGTGTTGGGTGTGTTCAGGTCCGGGGGAAAAACCTGCAATACTCAGGCTTTACTCTTGTGTCTGTATTTTCTATTTAAAAGTCCCTGACATAGAGTACTAAAATATTCCCTTCCTTAAGCTAGCTCTTCATTTAATTTGCGGTTCTAAGTAAATAACCTACAAAGAGTCAGGTGGACATGGGTGTAATTTCCATAGTTATTGGGAACCCTGAGGTCAAGAATTAAGATGCAAGGACACTGAAATTGAAATGTAGATTCTGAGGTAGATTTTTGGTAGTAATTTCAGAAAAAAGTACAAACAGGAAGAAACAAAGAAGACATAAATAATGGATGTGGATTGGCCTGCAAGAAGAGGGAAAATGTGAGTAAAAGATGAAGCCATACTTCATTATTTAAGGAGTGAGCTGGGAGCATGCACCTCGACACACAGGAGCCACCAGGGGGTGCTGTGGGTCTTCTTAGGGGCCTGAGGACACCCTAATGGTTGGAACTGAATGGCCCCAGGCCCTTGCTCACTGGCCCACCTCAGAAGTTACAGCTGATGGTTCTAACCATGGGGCCACCTAGAGCTGGTGAATACACCAGGGGTCCCACTGACCATGGATCTACTCCTTGGGCCTTGGACACAGAATTGGTAGAAATTTGGTGAGGTTGGTAGAAAATGCACACCATTAAAATTTGTGATATGCAGTTCACAAAATGGAATGAGGAAGCAATATTGCTGCATTTTATTGTCCACTAGAGACACATTCACACCCTATCACCTGCTCCCTGCCCCAGCACCCATGTGTGTCTGTATCTCTGGGTTTCAGTCCCAGCCTGTGCTGATTTAGACTCCAGCTCTGTCAGCATCCCTGGATCACCTGTGAGGTATGTTGGTGCAGCAGAAGCCAGGGAGCCCTCTCCTGTGTATTCTAAGATTCTACTCAGACTCAGAGATGCTCCAGGGCTTCTCTGCAACCAAGGGTCACTGCTGGACTTTGGGTCAGGTTCCACAAGGCCATTTGCTGTCCACCAGGCATGGTAAGTGGGCTGGACACTAAACAAAATCTGTCTGAATATTTCCTGTTGCCCAGAATGGTTTTTTAATATTCTAGACACTGGACTTCCCACTGACAGTCAGCAACATGTACTTTGCCTCACATTGTACTTGGAAGTAGCTAACTCAGTGGTCAGGTGTCCTGCAGTGTCAGCCTCTCTACCTTGTCACAACCAGATATCCACCTATACCATCCTTCATAACATTAGCTAGGGAGTGGATTTAAAGACTGAGCCCTGTTAATTTAAACATATTTGTGTAATAACTTGAGCTTACACAGATCCCATTTCTAGAACCACAATCACAGGCTCCCTGGTTCTTCTTCCCCTGGATCTCAGGGAATGTGCTCATGCATCCAGCATGGGGGCAGCATGGGGCTGTCCTAGTGGGAAATTCCTCTGGGGTTAGACTAGAATAGCAGATTCCTGAAAGCCTCTATAAATCTCTAACTACTTAATGGAAACAAAACAAACCTCCGTCACATGTGTCCTGATGGCTCTATCTCTGCTTGTTGGTTCCAGCCTACTCAAAAGGAGCTTTCAGAGGAGAACTCAGGGGTGAAGCAGGAGCACATGTGGGCAAAGGTGCCCAGGTGGGTGTGCTGCTGAGAGGGGTTGGGAAGTTGCAGGGAATAAGCTTCCCAATAGGAGGGGTATCTAACCTTGGATTTGCAGAAGACATAGGAGAGAGGTGCTAAATAAGTAGGACAATGCTTGCCATCTAATCAGTGGTACTGGGGCATCTTTAGAGTAATATAAAAAGAAAGTGAGATGTGAGTAAAGGGCTGAGGTAGGAAATTTGTGACCTTCTGTTTCACCACCCTGATCTCTCTTACCTTGTAACTTCATTGTGTCTGCCTTTTCCCAGACTTCTAATCCCCTCTGGATGCTCATGTTCTGTCTTCTGAGAAGATCCACCCACCCCTGTTGACCTTTCAGGGAGCTGGGTTTCTGGGTGTCCTGAGGAGCTGGTCACCTCCCTCAGGGTGGAAGAGCAGGAGGAGAAGCTGATCTCTCTTCTTAACAAGGATGATCTTTCTGGAATCAAATTCCTGGGCCCTTTTACGATGGACCTTTTTCCCATCAAGGCTGAGGAGGCTCCTGAAGGCTGACTCTGCCATGGTGGGACATGGTGTGTGATGAGGGAAAAGGAGACTGTGTCGTTGGGCTCCTTAATAGATGCTGTGCAGGGTTTGCTCACACTTTCTAGTCCTGCTCACTGGGGCAGGGCACATTCTCTGAACTATCAGCCTCCTGTGCCCCCTCCCTAAAAGAATAAATGGGTGAAAGGTCAGAAAAGCCACCTTATTCCTGAAGAAGCTCCTCCTTCAAAGTACAAATAAATTTTGGCAACCCCACTGCAGCCCAGTAAGTGGGGAGGGGCTGGATGATATGCTGCCCCAACTTGTGAGAGGAGAGAGGTGCAAGGCTGGGTTGAGTCCATAGCCCTTTCTCACTTATCAGCTGCAGGAACTTCATCACTGTTATGAAGGAACGTAGGCTCTGAGACAGCAGGGGGCCTTGGTGCTTCTCCCTTGGGGGTCTATGGGGGCATCTCAGCTGGGAAACCAGGCCCTGGTGCCCTGTGTGGGGTCCTCTGCTCTGCATCCCCTGGGGCCCAGGAGACATGAACTCACTGGGTCCCAGGGCAGGCTCCCACAGGCCAGGGACACTCAGGGGGAAGAGAAAGAATTTGCATGAAGGGTTCCTCTCTCCTCCCTAATGGGGGGAAAGGATAAGAACCCAGACCTTCTCAGCTATGGGCCCAGGAAGCAGAGCTCTGGGAGTGTCGCAACCATGGCCTGGTGCCCTCTCCTCCTCACCCTCCTCACTCTCTGCCCAGGTGACCAGCCTTGGAAAGCAGGAGAAGGGACTGAGGGAGGACACCTGGTGCCACATTTCTCTACTCCATTTGGGCATGTGGTGTGGGCGACAGCCTCAGACTCACCCCTGTGTCTCCCCCTCCTCTCTTCCAGGGTCTTGGGCACAGTCAGGACTGACCCAGGAAGCCTCAGTGTCGGGGTCTGTTGGTGAGAAGGTCACCCTCACCTGTAGGGGCAGCAGCAACAACATTGGAAGGTATACTACTGGCTGGTACCAGCAGCTCCCTGGTGGTGCCCCCAAAACCGTTATGATTGGAACTACTCGGCCTTCAGGGATCCCAGCTCGGTTCTCTGGCTCCAGATCAGGCAGCACAGCCTCGCTGAGCATCTCGGGGCTCCAGCCTGAGGATGAGGCTGATTATTACTGTTCATCTTATGACAGTAGCAGCAGTGGTGTCACAGTGCTCCAGACCCATAGGGAAGTGAGACAGAAACCTGCCCAGTGACTGTTTGCCCCTCAGAGTAACTGTGACAAACACCAGCAGAGGGTGACTAGGGTGTCCCTAAATGTCAGTGTCCCAGCGTCTGAAGGTCAGAGCACAGGGCAAAGCTACAGGGTCAGTAAAAATGGCTCCTTGTTGTTATCATTTCCCACCCTTTCACTAGCATTTGGGGTTGACAGACTTCTCGTTTTGGCCCATCTATTGAATGTAACATGATCTTCTTGTCATCTTATTTTTATTTTCCTAATTACTCGATGACAAATATCTTTTTTTAAATTTTTGTTACAATTTTACATGTTTTTTTCTTTTGTGAAATGCCTCTTTATATTTTCCCCAACTTTTTCTCCCAGTAGGGCTTTAGGCTTTTTCTATTGATGTGTATTAGAACTGATTTTCCTAAACAAAATTATTCTTCAAAACAAGAATAAACAGCCACAAAACACTTTGGAACCCATCAGGGTTTCAAGACATGATAGGAATTCTCTAATGCCCTAAGTTTCATCTGTCTAAAATGGTTGTCAGCAAGGGAATGACCAACTCTGATTAAATATTGTACTCCCAATTAGAAGACCAATTATAGTATATATTTAGATAGCTAGAAATATGTTTCTAATTTTTTAACCCACAACTAAGGGTGAGCCTTCCTTCATCTTTCCTTCCACATTTTATGTAGTTGGCAACATCCCTGAGTTTCCTCTTGCCTATGTCAGATCTCAGACTTTCATTGGTTTTGATGACCTTGAAATTCTGAGCAGTGCAGGACAGGCATTTTGGAAGCTTCCCCCCAATCAGAACTTTTCTTATGTTTTTATCATGACCCATCTTGGGGTCAAATCAGAGGACACAGCTCAGAGTTATGGTTCTGCTCCTTGTGGGAGTGGGTAAGGGTAAGGAAATTGTTTGGAATTCTTCTGACTTGGTAATTAACTTGTCTTCCAATTTTGAAAATGTATTTGTTCATTTGTTTATGCATGCATTTAAAAAATTTTATTGTAACAATTATGTAGCAATTTTTTTCCATTTTAACCACATTTGGTTGATATATGCAGAAGTATTGATTATAGACTCAGTATTGCATTATCATCACCAACACCTATTCCCCTCCTTTTTCACCACCTCAACAAGAGCTCCTCACCCATGAGACTGTAACCCTTCTCCTGGCCCTCCCCCAACCCCAGCTGCTGGGACCCTGTAAACCTCAGTGTGTGTCAGTGAACTCTGTTCTTCTAGGTGCTTCATATTTGTGAGATCATGCAGTTTTTTTTATTGCAATGATCTATACACAATAGAAAATTCCAAATTTTAACCACTATGATAATATTCCATATATGGACAGGGCATATTTGGTTGTCCACTCTCCTGCTGATAAGCATCCTGGTAGTTTACATCACTGGCATTGCACATAATGCTGCTATGAAACTTCCCCTACAAGCCTTTTAATGGACACATTTTTCCTTTTATTTTGGGTAGACACCTAACAGTTGGATTGCAGGTTCACATGGTAGCTCTGTGTTTATTTGTCAGGAAATTCCGGGATAGTCTCCAAATACCTGCACTGTTTTTCTTTTACCACCACTCACGTAAGAGGCTTCAACATGGCCCCCTCATCACAAAATATGTTATGACCTGCCTTTTTGATGATGATATTCCCAGTCATCATCATTGTGGTTTAGTTTTCTTTTCCCTAATGACTAGAGATGTTGAATCTATTAGCTAGCATTCTCTAAAGAAGCAGAATCATCAAGAGATATCTGTACATATAAGATTTATAAAAGTGTCTCACACAACTGTGGGGATATAAGAGCCCAAGATCTGTAGGCAGGCCACAAGCTGGCAGCTCTAATGGAGGTCCTCAGTGAACTCTCAAGAGGTGCTGGCTGGCTGAAACAGAAAGAGTGACAGTCCCTTTAGCTGAAGGCACCCCTCTTAATTGATTACAAATGAAATCAGCTGTGGATGCAGCCAATGTCATTATGATTTAAGTCCATGAAATGTCTTCACAGTAACAGACAGTCCATCATGTGGCTGACCGGACAAGTGGGCACCATCATGCGGACAAGTTGGCACATGAACCTGACCATCACAGTACACCCCTTCTCATCTTGGCAGCTATACATATAACCTTAAACCATACTTAATCTCTAAATGGAAAACAATAACAGACACATTCCTTCTTCTCCCTACAATATTCAATTGTCCTGCGTACAACCAGAAATGTATTAAATCTGTACCAAATAGGATGCAAGTTCTTGGGTAATATTCTCTCTTAAACTTGATATCCTACAACTTAAATACTATAGCATGAACAAAACAGCTTATATCATATGATAAAAGTGGGTAAAATAAAGAGGAAAACAGATATTTGATTTAAGTATAAATACATAGATAATAATTACAAAGCAAGGAAAAGTATTCATGCATTTAGAGTCTTCCTTTCTGTAACTTATCACATGGTCATTGTTCATATTCATGGGTTCGTATACCTTCTTCCACTACCCATTCATGTCCCCTTTACTCTCAGCAAGTACCTCAGCTGGCCATGGTGGGATGACACAAACCTTCATTCCTGAAGTTTCAGAGCCATTGGTAGTCTTGCTTGGATTGTACTGTTGCAGTTTTCCATTGCTTTTTTTTTTTTTTTTTTTTTTTTTTTTTTTTTTAAGACAGAGAGAAGGAAGGAAGGAAGGATAGAAGGAAGGAAGGAAGGAAGAAAGGGAAACATTTTTAAACATTTTCTTGTTTTTATTGTATTCTGTTTCTCCGTTTTTGTTACATGGGCTGGGGCCGGGAATCGAACCGAGGTCCTCCGGCATAGCAGGCAAGCACTTTGCCCGCTGAGCCACCGCGGCCCGCCCTCCATTGCTTTTAATTGCAGGACATGGTAGTCCTAAGAGACACCCTAGGGGATCTCCTATATTTCAGGAACACTTCCCTACCTCCATTGTGTACTTGCAGTCTTCTTTCCCCCTGATAGTCAGGGTCCTTTTCCACCCCTTGATTCCTAGATCTAGGAGTCCTTGCTATTGAAGAAACATCACCATACACTGGATGCTGATTCTAAAGCATACACAGCCTCCTGGAGAAGATTGCTCCAATCCTGTGAGGTATTGCCACCTATTTGGCATGGTAATTGAGTTTTCAAAAGGCTATTCCAGCATTCTATCAATCCAGCTGCCTCTGGATGATGGGGAACATGGAAAGACCAGAGAATTCCATGAGCATGTACCCATTCCTTCACATTATTTGCTGTGAAGTGGGCCCCTTGATCAGAAGCAGTGCTGTGAGGAATACAGTAATGATGCATAAGGCATGCCATAAGTCCACGTATGGTAGTTTTGGTAGAAGCATTACATGCAGGGAAAGCAAACCCATATCCAGAATATGTGTCTATTCAAGCTAGACAAATGACTGTCCCTTCCATGATGGAAGTGGTCAAATGAAACCAATCTGCTACCAGGTAGCTGAGGGATGAACTTGGGGAATGGTGCCATATCAGGGGTTGAGTATGGGTTACTGCTGCTGGAAGATTGAGCAATCAGCAGTGGCTGTAGCCAGGTCAGTCTTGGTGAGTGGAAGTCCATGTTGCTGAGCCCATGCATAACCTCCATCCTACCACCATGAAAACATTACTCATGAGCCCATCGGGTATTGATAGGTGTTGCTGGAGAAACAGGCTGACTAATGTCCACAAACCTGCTCATCTTATCCACATGATTGTTAAAACATTCCTCTGCTGAAGTCACCCTCTGGTATGCATTTACATGGGACACAAATACCTTCATGCTTTTAGCCCACTCTGAAAGGTCTATACACATAACTCCTCCACTGAGCACTTTATCACCAATCTTCCAATAATGATCCTTCCAAGTCCCTGGCCATCAAGCCAAATCATTAGCAGCTGCCCATGGGACAGTATACAAACTGGTCAATTCTCCTTCCAAGAAAAATGAACACCCAGGTACACTGCTCAAAGTTCAATCCACTTGGAGGATTTCCCCTCACCACTGTCTTCCAGGGACATCTTGGAATGGGACTGCTGTGCTGCAGCTGCCCACTTTCAGGTGGTACCTGCTTATCATGCAGAACAATCTGTAAACCAGGTTTGAGTTTTCTCTCCTTCAGTCAACTCACTGTAAGAAACTCACCAAGAAGCCATAGCTCTGGTCTGTGAAAGAGAAGGTAATGTGGTAGAAGTGTAGACCATGGGCATTTGGCCACTTCTCATAGTATGGCCCTATCTCGTCCATAGCAGTTCCACTTTATGATGGAGTGCTGCTGCACATGCTCAACCTTATGGCTTGGTGGGTCAGACAACACACAGCTAATGAAAGGGAACTCAGATCTCATTGTAACTTGGGGGATTATGTGTAAGCATTCAGTTTCTACTAAGGCCTAGTAGAAGGCAAAAGCTGTTTCTCAAAAGGAGAATAGTTACCTTCATCAGATAGTAAGGCTTTGCTCCAAAATCAAAAGAGTTTGTACTGTGATTCTCCTATGGGACCTGCCACAGATTGCATACAACATCTCCATTAGCCACTGACACTTCCAACACCATTGTATCTGCTGGATCATATGGCCCAAGTGGCAGAGAAGCTTATGCAACAGCCTGGAACTGCTGCAGAGCTGCCTCTTGTGCAGGTCCCCATTCAAAATTAGCTGGCTTTTCTGGCCAACCCATAGATAGGATGGAGTACACACCCAAAGGAGGAATCTGTTGTTCCCCAAATCCAAAAAAGACCATTTAGGTTTTGTGCCTCTCTTTTGGTGATATGAGGGGGCATACCCAGAAACTTATCCTTCACCTTGGAAGGGATATCTCAGCATGCCTCACACCACTGGACACCTAGAAATTTCACTAAGGTGGAAAGCCCATATTTCCTCTGACACTCCAATGCCATAAAATAAGTCTAGACTTCTTTCTATTTCTTTCTTACTAGGTCCAATCAACATGATATCATCAATATAATGGAACAGTGTGATGTCCTATGGGAGGGAGAAAAGATTGAGTCCCCTGCAGACAAGATTATCACATAAGGCTGGAGAGTTGCTACACCTCTGAGACAGGACAGTGAAAACATATTAGTGTACTTGTGAGCTGAAAGCAAACTGCTTCTGGTGGCCCTTAAGTAACAGCTATTGAGGAAAATGTTTTGCCAGATCAATAGCTGCATACTAGATTTCAGGGGATATGTTGATTTGCTCAAGCAATGATACCATATCTGGAAAAGCAGCTACAATTAGAGTCACCATCTGGTTGAGTATATGATAATCCACTGTCATCCTCCAAGACTCATCTGTTTTCTGCACAGGCCAAGTAGGATAGTTGAATGGAGGTTGTTGGGAATCAACACCCCTGCACCCTTTAAGTCTTTAAGTGTGGCACTAATTTCTGAAATCCCTCCAGGAACCCAGTATTGCTTCTGATTTACTACTTTGCTAGGTAGAGGCATTTCTAGTGGCTTCCACATGGCTTTTCCTACAATAATAGCTCCCACTCCAGGAATTAAAGAGCCAATCTGGGGATTCTGCTGGTTGCTCAGTATGTCTATTCAAATGTTGCATTCTAGCAATGGGGAAATAACTACCGAATGGGTCTGGGGACCCTCTGGGCCCACTGTGAGATGGACATGAGCTAAAACTCCATCAATCCCCTAACCTCCATAAACCCCACTCTGGTGGACCAGAGTGATGTTCTGCATCCCATTTAATTAATGTCACTTCTGAACCAGTGTGTAACAATCCACAAATATCTGATTATTTCCTTTTGCACAAAGCACAGTTACCCTGACAAAAGGGCATAGCTCTCATTGGGGAGGGCTTGCAGGAAGATTAACATTATAAATTTATGGCAGTGTAACAGACTCTTTCCCCTAAGGGTCCCAGCCTTCCTCTCATTCAAGGGGCTCTGGGTCTGTAAATTGTCTCAAGTCTGGAAATTGATTAAGGGGCCATGACTCTCTGTTTTTGTAATTCAAGTTAGACTTCTGTTCACTTGACCAAGAACCCTTCTATTTATACAGCTCAAGCAAGAATTTAATGGACTGCCCATCTATTGTACTTCTAGGTACCCCATGATCTACTAGCCAATGTCACAAGTCTCTGTGAGCCAGATTATTTTGAGTCCTGCCTTGAGTCTGCTGTCCATTATGATAACAATGCCCACTCTGTCTTTGGCAATTAAATGCAGCCACCTGGGTTTTGACAACTCAGGATCTGGCCATCCCCATTGTGTTTAAGGATTCCAGCTCAGTGACAGCAAATCCCACAGTAATATCTGACCTACAAAGAAGGATGACTACAGGATGATTGAGGTACTCTCACAAATTTGTTTCTCACATTTCTGGTAAATGGTGTGTCCTCTGGACCTTCTTGGGATGCTTAAGCAGGCTTTCCATGTTAAATTCACCCTAACATTCCAATCTCTCTAAGCCTCTGGATCCCCTCATCTGCATTATACCAGGGCAGTTCTGGCATTTCAGTCTAAGATAATGTTGGCCACTTTCTGATTCATATTTCAGCCAACCAGCCAAACAAACCATTAATGTCTTTTCTAACCCCTTGAGCTTTAACATTGAATGCAGAATCTCTGTTTAGTGGTTACATATCAATAAATTCAGTCTGATCCAGCTTTATATTCCTTCTGCCATTAAACCACACTCTAAAAATCTACTCCCACATATATTCCCCTGACTTATGTCTATATATGTTGGTAACTTGCAGTTTTTCTGAAGTATAGTGTACCTACTTTTGGGTGACATTTTTTACCTCAGCTTTTAGGGTCTGTTGAGACTTCAGTCTAGTTACTGGTCTAGAAGTAAAGAGGGTTAGTGTGGTTGGGTCATGAAAATTGGAAGTGTCTTCTAAGCCAATTATTTCAGGGCATTCCTTTGCAGTTTTATCTCTTGAAACAGGATTAATCAATCCAGGCAGAGGAGCAAGGTTGAGATTTTAATTTATGTTGTTAAGTTGCTACTCAAGCAATGAATTCAGAGATCTCAAGTCTGAAGCCACAGGAAATAAGATTTTCCTTTAGGGCACTCATAGAAACTTTTGCATCTTACCTACAGCATGTAAGCTTCTCAGTCTACCCCTTTCCCTCATCGCTGTATCCAGAATATCTCACAACAATCAGCCAAGTCTTTATACCTCTTAATTCCACAACACTCTGTAAAGGTGTAAAAACCTTGCAAAAACCTTACAGGATATCTGCCATTAAAGTGAGGACATTGATTGGAAAGGAACAGAACCATGAAAAATGGGATGGTGACATATGGATTAATAATGGTGGCTGTGGAGACAGTAAAACCCTAGATTGTGCTGAGCCTTTTCTAGATAACCCTGTAATGGTCTGCTCTGAGAACAGCCACCCTACCACCAGCCTGCCCTGAGGAAATGGTTTCCCACCTCCAGGCAGTCCTGAGGATTCAGCCACCAACCCCCACCCTGAAGACGTTAACCCTTCAGTGCCCATGAAGCACATAATTACCCCCATGAGGAAACAGCCCTTGTCCAGGCACAACTGTTCTGAGAAAACTTCTGTAAATGTCTCAGATATCCAGGGATTTTAATACCACGATCTTCTCTCCTAGCACTTTCCATGTTCCCGTATTATTTATTTCCTTTTGGGTTTCCCTCATCCTGTCATAAACATAGAAATTAAATTAAATAGATCTTAATGATACAGTGTCTTTGCTTACTGCTTGCAGCAGGAATATACTGGTATCAGCAAACGTAGGAAGTTCTCCCAGGTTCTTCCTGTTCCATTACTCAGACTCAAACAAGCAGTTTGGGATCTGTGTTTTCTAGTTATATGTCTGGATCAAAAGAGGCAGTGAAAAGTATAGCACATTTACGGCTCTCTGGGCTCCAGCCTGAGGATGAGGCTGATGATTACTGCCAGATATGAGAGGATAACCCCGTTCCTCACACCAGGCCCAGAATTAGGGGGAACTGAGACACACCCCTCCCTTTCCACCCTGAGTGAGCCTCCTCCCTTTGTGCCCTGAAAAAAATAATACACTAAAAGAAAAAAGAAGGGTTTGAAGTCAGAGGTCTTTTCTGAAAACATGGACAGTAGAATACTTTAATTCTTTGTACTAGGAAACTTGAAAAGAAAAAAAAAGAATGCAAATTTCCTTTGTGTGGGAAAGCTGCGATATTAAGACCATTCCGCAGTCTTGGCTGGTGAGATATTGCAGGTCAGAGGTGAGCTTTCTCTTCAATACTTGTGAGGCAATCATTTCTCCTGGAACAACAGTCCCTCTCTGGAATCTGGAGTTCCCACAGTCCCACTACATCCTGAGGAGCTGCAGCACCAGAAGAATTGAGCAGGGCAGGCTCAGAATCTCTTAGGTAAGTGCTCAGGCATGTCAGAGACTTGTCAGGCCTGGAGTCTCAGGCCATCATGGGTCACTATGCTCAATCCTGAGATGGTCCTGTTATCGGGAAACTGGTCCAGTCTCCAGAGAGCTGAGCGAACTTCATGGACACCAAGCTGGGATGGTTTGAAGTGCCCTAGATTCAGTGTCTTGTTACTCCATGTGTCCTGCATAAAAAGGTTGGTGCATTGCACTGAAGAAACAGTGTACTAAGTAAAATAAGGAAGAGGCTACAGAATATGCTATGCTTTGGACCAAGAGGATGAAGGAGGCCAAAGAAAAATGCAGGGAAGAGATTGTCAAGAGATGGAGGCTCTTCTCTCTAAGAGCTTCTACCTCTAAGTCTGAGTCCAATCAAAATAAGATTTTCAAAGACTTACAAAGAAATAAGATCAGACTTTAAAATAATAAAAATAAATAAGTAATCAGGAGGATAAGGGTAAAATAAATTGGGTAGAGGAAATACTTGCAGTTGATGAAGAGGGTGGGGTATGGGATGTATGAGTGCTTTATTTTATCTTTTTCTGGAGAGATGCAAATGTTCTAAAAAATTATAATGGTGATGAATATGCAATATGTATGATATTGTGAGCCACTGATTGTACACCATGTATGGGCTATATGTATGTGAAATGTTGAAAGTAACTTTTTTAAGAAAGAAAACATTTAGAGAAATAATGACAAAATACTTTGTTTTCCTAATCTGAGTAGAGATAATAAAGCTCTATTTAAAGGAAAACAATAGCTTGCTGTTGACTAATCTCAACAAAAAGTTTACTCTCTGTTTCCAGAAATCATCCCAGATTTCCTGCATGGTGATGAAAGTGAGAAAAACCATATAATCTGATAACCAGCAATTTCTTGTCCTTAAAAATCAAGTCTGAATGAGGGGAGGACTTCTGTGATAATGTAATATAAGTAACTTTTCCTTTTCTTTTTTTCCCCTTCTGTTTTCTTCTTTATCCTGGCCCTTTCTCTGTCTGTTTGGGGTTATAAAAGTCAAAACCACTCTTCTTATTCCAAACTGGTTTTGGAAAGATTTCTCCTCCAATGCCTTTCTGATTCATCTTTAATAAACTCAGCTTCTCATCAATTAAAATAAACTTATTTCTCTTTGATGTGGCATCAGGTGTGTAATACATGGATCATGTTTCATGAGAGTAACAATTTGGCGATCCAGCCTAGTCACATAGCTCTAAGTGGAGCCTTGATCCATTCACATCAGCCAGGAAGCTCTCTTGGACCCCTCAGCCTCAAGCCTAACAGCTGCTTGCGAATTTTTCCTGGAGGACCAGGTCTGGAGTGTCCAAGTGAGTTGTCTGCTGCAGAAGGCCACCACAGGTGCATCAGCATGAAGGTGACTTTGCAATCAGGTCTTTGCTTGTACTGGGAGTGTGATTTTTGCTTGTCATACCCACTTTGCTTCCTTTAGTTTCAATTAGCCTATTGTGTATAAAGGCCATTGAGTTGATTCAGTCATGTATGCACATGAGATGTATTTAAGCCCCACTATCTGTGACCCTGGATTTGTGGTTCTCCTGTTGTGTTTGTGCAGTTGCAGTCTTCAGTTGTTTGGGGAACCAGTTTTATTTGAGGAGACACTACTGTCATGTTGTGCCTTCATGATTTCTGTTGATATTGTCCAGTCATTAGAAACTCTCAAAGTTTGCTAGCTACAACTCCCTTGGGAAATACTTTAATTTTTGTCTATATATGTAAAGCTTCTCTTAAAAGATATTTTTAGTACATTATTGGTACTCTGTGTGGCCATAATACAAATTAAGTAAAGGGGTTTATTGGTCAGAAGATGGCAATCCTGAGCTTCAGGTAATTATCTAATTAAAAATATAGTTTAGTGAAATTTAGGTTAACCTCCAGAGTAACTAGTAAATCACCAGGAACAGCACAGAACAACTGCTGAGGGGACATCAGTGACAGGACACACAGCATACACCAGTCTGGACAGGTGGAATGGCTGACATCCCACACAGAACTGTAAGTCCTCCAAGCCACAGATGCTGGCACACCTCCTGCATGGACACAGCAGGCTGCCTTCCCAAGGCGAAAGGAAAAGACTTTACTAGCATCAGTTCCTCCAGGTATACACTGAATCCCATTGCTCAGTATATACCAGGAGGAACTGAGTGTGGGGACACAAATGGACATTTGCACACTGGTGTCTCTGATGGCAGTGTTCATCATCCACAGTGGATGGAGGTGGCCTAAGATACAATGATTGAAGAATGGAAAGGGGAACTATGGTGTCTACATACAATGGACTACTGGGCAGCCACAAGAAGAGATGAAGTTGTGAGGCATGGAACTGGGTGTATGAACCTTAATGACTGCATATTGAATGAAATGACAGGAATGAAAAGGCAAATATTATCACTTCTCAATCATATGAACTAACTATAATATAAAAATTCCATGAACATGGGTTATCAGGTTGGGGCCTACTGTAAAGGGTCTTAGATTGTAAGCCCTTACAGAAGTCACATGTATTCAGGAGTTGTAACTACTGTTTCTAAATTCCAACATACTGAGTCTTTTTTTTTAATACATAGGTCATTTCTGGAAACTTTGGGTATTTATGTGATGCCTGAGAATCAGAGTTAGAGCTCTGAAGCTATGAAAGTCAGCAGTACAGAAACTGCTTTAAAAGTTGAAAAAGTGATCAGACTTTGAGTAGAGATATGAATGAAGCTGATTTGGATAGGATTAAGGTAAATTAGAATACAACTAAAGGATGATATGGACCATCATTTAAAACTTCACCTTCCATGTGAGACCAAAAGGAGAAGTGTTTATTTGGTGCAAAATTTATGTTTTTGGCAGTGCATTTCTTAATTTAACTTATATGGACAGTTTAAATGAATACCGTAAGCACATGGAAAATTGAATGGATATGGGACCTTACTGGTTTGTCCAGGTTAGTACAATGCTCTGATTTAGACTAGAGTAATTTGTGCAGTGAATAAAGAACTATTTGCAAGGCATCCTTGGGG
Source organism: Tamandua tetradactyla (assembly GCF_023851605.1). Classification (NCBI taxonomy): domain Eukaryota; kingdom Metazoa; phylum Chordata; class Mammalia; order Pilosa; family Myrmecophagidae; genus Tamandua; species Tamandua tetradactyla. The sequence goes on from NC_135338.1 coordinate 14,696,300, forward strand.
GAATGGGGAAAAAGGAGGAAATATTGAACCTCCTCTTTTGGAGAACTTCTGTTATTCTTGCAAGCAGTAGGGAGAACCAAATCAATAGGCCAATCCTTCAATCTTGGAATCTGCCTCTATGAAACTTAATCCTGCAAAGGATAGGCTAAACCTACTTTAATTTAGGCCTAACAGTCACCACCAGAGAGCCTCTTTTGTTGCTCAAAAATGGCCTCTCTCTCTCTAAGCCAACTGAGCTAGTGTACTCACTGCCCTCCCCCCCTACATGGTAATGACTCCCAGGGGTGTAAAGCTCCCTGATAATGTGGAACAGAAATCCTGGGATGAGCCAGTATCCAGCATCAAGGGGTTGACAAAGCCTTCTTGACTAAAAGGGAGAAGAGATAAATGAGACAAAATACAGTTTTAGTGGCTGGAAGACCTCAAAAAGAGTCAGGAGGTTATCTTGGATAATACTCTTATGCATTATATGGGTATCCCTTCATAGTTTATGGTGCAATGTAGTGGCTGGTACCTGAAACTGTTGAGCTGTGTTCCAGTAGCCTTGACTCCTGAAAGCAGTGTGTAAAGATACACAGTTTACAATGTGTCTCTGGGATTGTGAAAACCTTGTGTCTGTTGCTTTTTCTATCTAGGGCACAGACAGATGAGTAAAATAGTATTGATAATGAATAAATAATAGGGGGCAAAGGGCAAAATAAATTAGGTAGATGGAAATACTAGTGGTTAATAAAAAGGAGGGTTAAGGGTTATACTATGTATGAGGTTTTATTTTTCTCTTTCTTTTCTGCATTGATGCAAATGTTGTAAAAATGATCATGGTGATGATACACAACTATGTGATGATGTTATGAGCCATTGATTGTACACCATGTATGGAATGTATGTGTGTGAAGATTTATCAATAAAAATAGTTTTAAGAAATATAAAAAATAGTTGGTCATATTCCCCAGTTTTGAAAATACACTCATTCCATATCAATTGGAAATTTTATCTTTATCACACCCTAAATTCATATTTACATTATGACTCTTTTTTGGCTGGCTATTATGTTCTGCTATATTGTCTGTCAACTATGTAAATTGTATATCTTACATAATATTAATGCATATAGTACAGAAGACATTATAATAACAGTTTAAAATATTTAAAAATGTGCATGATGCCTCCCACTAACTTTTTAAAGAAGAATTTTACTAACAATCTATACATTTACTCTTTCAGAAGAACATTAGCATCACTCTATCAAATTCCTCCCAAATTGTCTTATGGGTATATATTAGAATTACATCAATTATATTACCTTGAGAACTTTGGCACTTTAAATATACATATTATAGGGACAAGCAATTGTGAAATTTAGAAAAGGTAATATATGTGCTGCAGTTGTAGTCAGCTGGCCATTGTGTGCAGTATGGCTGTAGACTCTCTTGAGGAAGACAGAGAAGTCCACAAGTTGCAATAAGAAAGAGATAGGTAGATTTCCACCTTTATTTTAGTGGCAGAACTGCCAGAGCAATTAAATAAGGGAAATAATGATATAGATGTGCTGGCCTGTCAGCTTTTAAATTCAGGATGTCAGAAAAAAGGACCTGGCCAAAGAATAAACTGTCTTAGCTGAAAAAGGACTGGGATAACAAAACCTGAAATCCCTGGGAGAACATCAAGAAATAACTGATACAATTTTTCAAATGAGAAAATCTTAAACTTGACTGTCCAGTGCAAAGTTCCTTTAACAGTTCCTTTATAAGTTATGGTTATTAGAAATTGCTCTGCTTGTTCATTCAGTGCCTTACAGTATTTGGCATATGCATAGTGCAAATATGCCTCTAAAGTATTTAACAAAACTGTGAATGTAAAATGCTTTCATTAATTAAAAACTTCACACAAAATTAAATGTTTTTTTGGGGTGAACCATGTGGCAACTTAATGTCCTATTAATCCTTGTAAAAAGGTTTTCTTATTACTGTTTTAAAATGCTGTTTTGAGTATGTAGTATCATTCTGTCAGGTTTGATTATAATGGTAATTGCATGTTGTAAGATACTTGCTTGAAGACAATTTACAAAAGTGTTTTAGTTACTTTAGTATGTAAGGTATAAAGGATACCTTTTTTTTTCTTTTTGCATTGTCAGGCACAGCAAGTGAGAATTCTGCCACTGAGTTACCATCACACCACCATAAAGGATTTTTTTTTATTAAAAGAAAAATAAAGCAATTTAGCCCTAAACGACTGGTAGTCATAAAATAAAAAAGAAGATCACAATGTAAAAGAAAACTAACAAATATAGTAGGTCACAGAATTTTGCAGAACAGGAAGTTATAGTCAAAAAATTTGATGAATCTCTATAGCTTTTTTAAAAAAGACAATATCAAATAATATGTATAGATAAAAACAAAACTTGTCTTCTCTCTGATCTCTCTCTTTCTCTCTGATAAAGTTTTCTTGAATTATTTCTCTGTTTTTAGGAATACTTTATAAGTGTTTTCTGAATAATTAGTATAAATGCATAAATCTGTGTTTTATCAGAATAACATCTATACTCTATGCTACATTATTACATCCTTGACTGCTTAAGAAATTCAAGTTTTCTCATTTTAAAAAGAGTTGTCTTTTTCCTTAACTTTAATTAAGTAAAAACATTGTTTCAATGCTAACAACTTTTCACATTTTGATTTCTCAAGGCCAAACACTAAAGAGTATCTTTTATTCCAAAAAGTTAGAAAGGATTTTGTTTTAAAGCTTTTTAAAATGAAGTGGTAAAAACAGTTAAGTTATCTTAGTGTAAGTTGCATAAGAAATGCCTACACAATGCTATAAAATTCAAAGAGATTTTCTTACCTTTTGTTGGTAACTGATCTGCAAAATATTAGGCAAAAATATTACACAATTATAGTTTCATTTATTTTGAAAGATGTTCTATGTCACAGAAACATGCAAATTTCTTTCTTACTTACATTACTTTACTCTAATGCTTCTCTGAAAGAGCTTGAAGTCAGCTACAGATCCAAGCATTATCATCAACAAAAGGAAAACTATAAAAAGAAGCAAGGCAAGTATATAAAGTGTGCTTGACCTGTCAGCTAACATAGCACTAGTAAAATGTAAAGAAGAAATTGAGCTTCTTTTTTAACTGAAGTGCTTACGTGTTTACTCCCACTACCCCCATGCATGGTGTCTCCCCACCCGAGTGACTGGTAGACTCATTTCTGTGATCCCTAAAGCTATAAATGCATAACCACATCACACGAATATGCTCCAGGAGTAGATGGGAACATACTGCTACTGAGAAGTCCTTGCTGCCAAAGGCATCTTTATCTTGCCAACCAGAAAATACTCAGTTGCTTTAGCTCTTCAGTGGGCACTGCCTCCTGACTAGCTGTGTTGTATAATTCCAGAGGATGTGGTGAGACAGTCTGATGGAACCCTAAAGCCCACTGCCCTGTTTTCTAAAGGACCAATGATGCTGTGCCACAGCAACTGTACCAATGACATACCTCCTAGGCCTATAATTGCCAGAGTGGTGTGGTTAGAATGTAAAAAGATACAATTATCACTAGGCCTTCTCTTATGTGGGGACAGCATATATACTATTGCAAGCTTAACACCCAATGTAGATAAAAAATAAAGACAATTGGAATTAAGTGCTGCATATATATACTAGATAAATATGACAATATCTCTTCAATATTAAATGGTATGCAAAGAGGATACCAATCATGTTAAACATTAGAGTAAACTAAACTCATTTTATTTTTGGTTAATGAATTTACCTATGAAATGGAGAGTAGCCTTTATTGGGACAGCCATTATTTTGCTTGCCATATGTCTGTCTTGCTGTTGCCTATAATGTATCTGCGTATTGTTGTCCAGAACATCTTGCAGAGTAATATAAGAATTCCTTTGCCCTTATTCAGCAGAAGCAATTAAGAAGGTGGGAACTTTACCCACTTTTTCTTTATAAGAAATGTTCATGAGATGCTGCTTCTTAAGAATGAGAAATATTGTGTAAAAGGGGGGATTTGATAGATGGATCAATAGAAAAATACTCAATATAATCCTTTAGCTATAAAATGCTTAGTATAATCTTCAGTAGCTAGAAAGCTGTTTATTATGATCAATTCATTCAAACAGTCTTGAATTCTTTTAAGCAGAAAAAGCCTGTGTTAGCTTGCTAGCTGCCATAATGTGATATACCAGAACTGGAATGGACTTATAAAAGGGGAATGCAATAAGTTTCAAGTTTCCAGTTCTAAGGCCTTTAAAATGTCCAAATTAAGGAATGCAGGAAGATACCTTGGTTCAAGAAAGCTGATGATGTTTGGGGATTCTCTCTCAGCTGGTAAGGTGCATGTTGATGTCTGCTAGCTTTCTCTCCAGGCTTCTTCAATGGCTTCTCCAGGGCTCTGTCCATTCTGTTGGTTCTGTCAGTTCTGGTGGCTCGCTCAAGATTCTGGCTTGCTTAACATCTCAGAGTGATGGCGGTTGGGCTATAAGCATCTCCAAACATCCACGTCTCTGTTCTCCATGTGTCCACATCTGTGTCAGCTCTTCTGTGGAGATTCTTTCAGATCTGTGGTTTCTGTCATTTCTCTGGTTTCTCCAAAATGTTTCCTCTTTTAAAAGATTTCAGGAAACTAATCAAGATCTACCTGGAAGAGAAAATCATATCTCTAGACAATCAAAAGTTAATACTCACATTTGGAGATAATCTAATTGAAATATTCCAACCTACATTATTGAATAAGGATTAAAAGAAATGGCTGCTTCCACAAGATTGAACCAAGATTAAAACATGGCTTTTCTGGGGTACAGACTTTCAAACAGGCACAAAGCCCTTGTTGAAATAGCTTGCTGTTTCTCTAATCTCAAAAAAAGTCTCTGCACCCACCAACCCACTCCATGTTGCCTGCAAGATGATGCAAGAGAAATCATAATACTGTCTGATAAACAGCACCTTCTTCTTGAAAAACAAGTCTGAAAGAGGGGAGGACTTCTAAGATAACAGGACATGCTTACTAAAGACTTCTTCTAATCATCTTCTTTATTCTGGATGCTGACTATTTCTTTGCCTACTTAGAGTTATTAAATCCAAAATATCCCTCTCACACTCAGTTGGCCATGGAAATGTTTTCCTCCATTTCTTTATATGTGCACCTGTAATAAAATTCACTGTCTCACCAAGACAAAGAGACTTGTTTCTCTCTTTGATGGGGATTAGGTGAAAACTGTTTTCTGGTGGTAACATCTTCACATCCTTGGAGACAAAGCCCAAAAGAACTTGGAGCCCTGGTGACCAGGCACCCAGATCCCACACACACCCACCTAGCCAGCTCTCTTAGCCAAGGAGTCTTTAGACAGCAACATATTCCCATATGTCTGTCTTGTTGTTGCCTATAATGTGTCTGTGTATTGTTGTCTAGAACATCTTGCAGAGTATTATAAGAATTTCTTTTCCCTTATTCAGCAGAAGCAATTAAGAAGGTGGGAACTTTACCCACTTTTTCTTTATAAGAAATGTTCATGAGATGCTGCTTCTTTATAAGAAATGTTCATGAGATGCAGGTAACTCATGGCCCTGACCCCAGCTAGGAATTTGTAAAAGTCAGTATAAGCAGTTAGGGTCTACTTTCCAGGGTCCTGAGTCCCTTGAGGCCTATTGAAAGGCCCAAATCTTACCCAGCACCCTCTTAGGGATTTGTCATCTGATTGGCTCCAGTCTCATGCCCAAAGGCTTCTGTCTCCACAACTCACAGACCCACCAATTCACACAGCCCTGTTTTTGTCCAGTGGAAAATCACTTTTCATATACTTTTGTATTAGCATCTGAGAAAAAGGGATGGAAGATTGGTATCATTTTAGGATATGCCATGATCTCCTTTGCACTTTGCTGCTGGTTTTATTGTCTTTCTCTGAACCCAGCAAGCTCAAGAGATGGTCATCTGGTCTGTCTTTACATCTTTTCTCCAAGGCTTAGAGACCTTCATCTCTGAAGGGTGGTTTGAGTCAAAAGGAAAGGGGTTCACCTTTGACATCAGTTCTTGTGCAAATTGCACACTCACAGAAAACATATACTACACTTTCCAGGTCAGGAATTGTGGCCTGAGTCACCTGCATCATATTCCAGAAAGGAGGCTGTACAGACCTGTACTTCAGCCTCTCCATGCTCTCAGATCTTGGAAGGATTCCTTTCTGGGGCTACTTCAGCAGTGCTGCAAGAAGCATCCCCTCTGTCCTAATGGGCTGCTTGCTCTCCTCACCTCCCAGGATAGAATCCCCCAAATAGGATGGCTGGGTCACATACATGAACATAAAAATTAATAACCTGAGCCACAGACATTCAAAAAAGTTTCAGTGGCTTAGTGGCTACCAGTGGCCATTAGCATGGTTGCTTCTCTGCATCTGCTGAAACCAGCTGTCAGCATTCTCTCTCATTTTGGCAGTCTGGTATCAATGGGGCAAAAGGAATTGCTTTCTGTGATTCAATTTGTGACTTCCCTGTGAGAAGCGGAGCCCCATCTAGTCACTAACTGGCATTTGGATTTGATTTCTCAGAGGCTTCTGTTCAGGTCCTCGACCCTTTAGAGGTCTTTCTCCATAGATACTCCAGGCATTTGTCCTTTTGCTGGAGTAGTGATTACCATGGCTGCAGGTTCTCAGACCTCCTTTATGCAAGAGAAAGGCAAATCAGGTTGTTTCTTTGACATCAAAGCTCTTCATAAAATCTCAGTCTTGCCTATGGACTGCCTGCAAAGTGTGGAGGGAATGAGATGGAGCAGACCCTTCCCCTTCATGTCTACAGCAGGTCTTGCCTTTCACAGGGGGGAGGGTATATCCTCAGGTCTGAGCATGGATGGATCTAACTTCTGACCTACAGGACCTGGGGTAGCCACTTGAGGTCTATACCTCTGAATACTGAGGACGGTTTGTGAGGATTCCTTGGGATGATGCTCTTTCCAGGCAGTGATCTTGGGAAGGTCTGCTGTGACACAGCCACCAGGTGGCCTAGTAGTGTCTCAGGATTGTATTATTCCTTTAATTCATTCTACTTCATGGTCTGGGACCACGTTCTGTTGTAAGAACTCCTGTCCTGCTTATTTCTCCAAGTCATGGAGCACCTTGGAAAGGTTGGCACAGATACAGAGCAGTCCCCTTGAGGGACTCTGCCTTGATGGACTGACCACTACACACTCCAGCTGACCTGCCAAGACAGGGCTCTGTCTGTGGTTAACAAGACCATGGACAAGCAAAACATAGAGAAGGGTGAGCCAATGGATCACAAACTGCTGGACATGATTTCAGAGGATCAAAGTAAGTCAGGGGACATATTGTAGAGGACAGCATTAATGGGGGCAGCTTCAGCAGCCTATATCCAGCCCCAGGAACAAGAACTTGTGCACTGAAAACATGCCCAAATGCTGGTGGACAGCATCTCACACACACTCCCACTTACTCTGAGGAAGTCTGTTCATGCCCACAGTGACTGCTGCTTGTCAGTTACATCTCCCAGTTACAGGCTTGCCTGGGTGTGGCCCAGGTAGTGTGGGACACAGTTGAAAGCTGATATCAGGGAACTCTAAGAGAAAAGCCTCTCTTTTTGGCCCAGTGAGCATCAATTCAAGCCCACACTTTTCACTTGCAGGGCACCTTCTAGCCAGGATGGGATGAGTTGTGGATCCAAAGTGATCAAGACAGCTGTGTGTACAATTTCCAAATTTTAAAATCCATGTGTTTATGATGTGAAAATAAAGTAAAATCACAATGATCCATTTTAGAGGCTCTATGGAGCTAAATCAGTATTCACACCCACGATTCAGCCAGACAGCCTGGGTTTTGGGTCCATGCAGCAGTTACTCATGGCCTTTGGGCCTGTTCTCATCCCAAGTGGGCAAAGAAATCACTGAATGTGAGAGCACATAGTTTGTCTGTACTCCACGATGGGTACCTTTATTTTCTTTCTAGTGAGCAAAACATGCCTTCACAACCATTATCTCAGGGAAAGCATTCTGACTCCCTTTCCATTGTTTTCTAAATCATCTCTTATCATCCAGCACCATCTTCAGAGAGGGGCAGGGTAGGTGGGCCCCTATCTTTCAGGAAAGGAGGACTAAGGCCTTTAGGGAATAAGGACCCAGAGAGGGAGCCACATAATAAAGAAGCAGGAATTCTGGCCCAGCAGTGCATTACAGCAGGCTCTAAGGCAAAGCAGACAGGTAGAAAACAGGATCACAGAGGAAGTCAGTGCTCTCTACAAGGTACCCCAGAGCACGGAACACTCCATGGCCCACTGCTCAGGGGGCTTAGGCTTGGACTGCCCTTACCAGGGCCTCAGTCACCTTTTCTGAAGTAGTACAGGATCCAGAAGAGGTGTCTGCATTTTAAAAGGCTTCTAGCTCTGAGATCATTAGAAGTGAAGACATCCAGGGCTGGGGAGTGGGGTGTCTTATGGGAGGACACTCTGAAAGCTCTAGACTGAAGTTCCCACTGGCAAAGTCAGTTACTTTTTAACCAGATTCATTGAGTTGAGTGCTTCTTGGACCTGTATTTGTGAAAGTATTATTCAGAAGGGCTTTGGGTGATCCTTGGTGGTTCTGGACTTGGATTAGGAGACTGATTTCTCTGGCACTGACCATCTCTCATGGGGTCCACAAGGGATCAGGTAGTCTGGGGCCCCCAGTGAACATGAACTGACCAACTCTATCCCCCCCAGAGCTGAAGATCCCTCACATGGTCAACATTTTCTACATGACAGATTCTTAGGCAATTATCATTTATTTGTAACCAAGCAGACTTCCCCAAAAGGGACCAAGATCAAGAACAGGACACTCTAAGCCCTTCTGTGAAGGAAGAAGAAGGGATTCAAATTGCCAAAGGCCAGTACTAACTGACCCTGATGTCTACTGACCTTAGGTTCACTCTTCCTGTGCCTAGCTGGTTGAGTGGGTTGGCCATCCCCAATGAGAAAGGCCAATCCATGAGGGCACTTCCCTCACAAACAGCTTATCAAGGCCTGCATACCATGGCTCAAGTTTCATCCCTGAACTGCTCCTGATGTCAGGATGACCTTGCCCATTAAGAGACTGACTTGGACTCCCATGGACCACTCACTATCTTAGGAAGCTCTGCACTTTCCTCAGGCCCATAGGTGCCCACCCAAGATCTTTCCAGAGGTCCCAAACCTACCTCACCCCACTGCAGCATTTCTCATGTTGCATAATGAATTGGAGATAGGTAACATTTACTTGGTGTAAATAGCAATGGCTAGACTTCAATATTATATTATACCCTATTTCTCATCCAGCCTGAGAATCAAGTATTGGTTCTGTCACATAACGTGTTGATTTGAATGAGATGCTGCCTCTCATCCTGTAATTCAAGAAAGGAGTCATGCAGGTTGTCAGTCAGTTTATTGTACATGGGACAAACAAGAGGAACAGTGAACTTTCCATGGCTTCACAGAAGAAACACATTGGCCCCTTTCCCAGAACAAATTGTACATTGCAGTGTCAGAGCCAGAAGTTTAGTCTGACATCTGAATTCCTTGCTGTGGAGGTCAAAGGACATTACAGAAGCCATAGCAACCACTGAGAAAAATGTGGGTATCTTTCAAAATTACATTTGTAAGGACCTTAATTCCAACTATCTGCTCCTTGTGTAAAATACAAAACTACAGACAAAGTAAAAACTTCTGATATGGTCCCAAGACTGGTGGTTGGTCAGGAAGAATAGGTAGAGCACAGAAAATTTTTAGGGGAGTAAACGTATTCTGGATTCTACTGTGTAGCTGACTGTATGACAGCATACAAGGATCTGAAGTCTCTTTTGTACAGCTCTGCATCCCCTCCATAGGAGTGTGGCCCAGGTTTGGTTGTGAAATACCAATGAACCACATAGCAAAGGAAATTGTCAACATTAATCCAATTGGAAACAAACAGTTAGATGAGAAGTAAATCAACTTTAAACATAATATTATCAAGATAATCAGATGCACAGAAACCAAGAAATAATTACAAGGCACATTAAGAACCAAGATGACATGGCTAAGCCAAATGATCAAATTAAGAAGTTATAGGAAAAACAGAATTTGGAAGAATGAATCAAGGATGGTCGACAAATCTAAATAATTTCAACAAGATGTTTAATGAGATAAAAGATATTAAAGAGACACTAAGAGAGTATAAGAATTAGAGACAGCCATATCCTGAGTCCTGGACTCTTGCCTTCCTCATCAGAGAACATAGCTTTACCACCCACTCCACCACTTTCTGCACCAAATACTAATCTTGAGTTCTTCCCAGTTGCCCAGCCACTGGGTCAGGTTGATGAGCAGCACACCCAGTGTCCATGAAGGTGCCAGTGGCTTGGGCTACCAAGTCTCAGTGTCCCACTCCTCTAGCTCCCAGGGCAGCTGGGACCCAAGGGCCTGGCCATTGGGATAGCCAAAGGTGTGGTGGGAATGGGGGGCATCCAGGGCAAGAAAACAACCATGCAGGCACTGAACAACTGCCTGACCTCTTTCCTTGACAGGGTGAGGAGACTGTAGATGGATAATCAGAGATTGGAGGGCAAAATTTGGCATACCTGGAAAAGAAGGGACTCCAAGCCAGGGACTGAGCCTACTACCTGAAGATCATCATGGAAACAAGGGCTCAGAACTTTGAAAATTCTGTGGACAATGCCAGAAACCTTCTGCAGATTGACAATGCCTGACTGACTGCTGATGACTTCAGAGTTAAGTACAAGACTGAGGCAGCCATGTGCCAGTTTGAAGAAAATATCATCTATAAGTCTGTAAAGCCACTGATGACAAGAACATCACTCAGCTGTAGCTCTCAAGGAGGAGCTTCTCTTCATGAAGAAGAACCATGTGGAGGAAGTAAAGGGCATACAAGCCCAGATTGCCAGCTCTGGGCTGACCATGGAGGTTGATGCCCTCAAGTCTCAGGATCCCAACAAGATCATAACACACATCTGGGTCCAGTGATCTGAGTTGACTCAGAAGAACCAAAAGGAGCTGGACAAGTACTAGTCTCAGCAGACTGAAAGGCATCACAGTGGCCACCTGCCAGTCCTCTGAGATAGGAGTTGCTAAGATGACACTCATGAAGCTGAGACTTACTGTCCAGTCCTTGGAAATCAACCTGGATATCATGAGAAAGGAAGGCCAGCATGAGAAAAACTTGCAGAGGGTGGAAGCTCACAATACCCTGCAAATGGAGCAGCTCTACAGGGTCCTGTTGCAGTGGAGTCAGAGCTGGCACAGACCTGGGCAGGGGGGCAGCACCAGGCCCAGAAGTATGAGACCCTGCTGAATTTCAGGGACAAGCTGGAGGCTGAGATCACCACCTACTGCCACCTACTAGAAGATGGGGTGGACTTCAGACTCAGTGTTGCACTGGGCAACAGCAACTCCATGCAAAACTTCTCCACCCTCTGGATCATGGATGGCAAAGTGGTATCTGACACCAATGACACCAAAGTTCTGAGGCATTGAGGCAGCAGATGCAGGATTCCCTTTGGGGAACAGGTGGCCAATAAAAATTTCCACTTCTTCAAAACAAAGAAGAATTACTAAGAATACATAGAAAAATAGCAAATCTAATGGAAAGGAAAGGTATTTTAGATGAAATTTAACAGATACTAGAGATACAACTGCAGATCTGAAGAAACAGAGGAAATGGTCAGGGAAGGTGACAGAAAACCTGAACTCAAACATGCAAAAGAACAAATGGAGAAAAAAGTGGATACATTTGAGCCAGGTTCAGGGAAATAACTGAGAGCATGAAGCACACAAATACATGGAATATAGGTATCCCAGAAGGAGAAAAAAGATGGGGAAATGGCCAGGAAGAATATTTCAGAACCTAATAGCTGGAAATTTCCCAATCATTACAAAAGACATAAATATGAAATCCTAGAAGCCCAACATACCCCAAATAGAATAAATCCAAATAGATCCACTTCAAAACATATGCTACTGAGACAGTCAAATATTAAAGAGAAGGAGAGAAGCTTGAAAGCAGCAAGAGAAAAACTATTCACCACATGCAAGTTTCAATGCTGACTTCTCAGTGGACACCAGAGAAGCGAAAAGACAATGGTATGATATATCTAAGTGACTGAAAAACATGTCTGTGAGCCAAGAATTCTTCATTCAGCAAAACTGTCCTTCAAAACTGAAGTAATTAAAATATTCACAGATAAACAAATGTTTAGATATTTATGTTAACAAGAATCCTGGCCTGCAAGAAATACTAAACAGAGTTCTGCTGGCTGAAAAAAAATGCACAGAAGTGAGGTTTGTAGAAGTATATTGAAGTGATGTCAATCAATAAGTGTAACTGAAAAGACAAAAATAGAGAAAAAAAATAAAAATTTGACAAATAAAAGTCAAAGGATAGAATGTTCAAAGTAAGGATGTCTTCTAAAGTAGCAACATTGAGAGTTAATTGGTTAAACTTCCCAGTAGAAAAGAGAGAGGTTGAGTGGTGCAATAGTGGCTCAGTGGCAGAATTCTCACCTGCCATGCCAGAGACCCGGGTTTGATTCCTGGTGCCTGCCCATGTAAAAAAAAAAAAAAGAGGAACATTGTCACAAATGATAAAAAATATCCAACTGTATGCTGTTTACAATAAGCTCATTTTAGACCTAAAGATGCAAATAGGAAATTAACAGGATGGAAAAGGATCATCCATTTGGTCTGTAAACAAGAAAATCTGAGGTAGCTATACTAATATCCAACAAAATAGACTTTAAATGCAAAAATGTTAAAAGAGACAAAGAACACTATGCATTAATAAAAACACTATATATTAATGAACTAGCCATGTTGCTCCAAAGAGCATGAGGTGAGCACTGGTCACCCTTAAGGAAGTAACAAGCATCTCTACAGTGATAGCAGTTGACTTCAACACATCACTCTCTCCAATAGAGAGAGCATCTAACAGAGGATCTACAAGGAGACAGAAAACACAAGTCACATGATAACAGAACCATACATAACAGATATATAGAAAATTGCACCCCAATTACAAAAGCAGGATATACATACTCTCAAGTGTTCATGGAATTTTCTCAGAAAAGTTCACATGCTGGGACATAAAATAGGTCTTAATAAATTTTTAAAGATTGAAATTATACCCAACATTTTCTCTGCTTATAAGGGAATGAAGCTGGAAATGAATAAGAATTGGAGATTCATTAATTTCATACACATATATGGACATTAAACAACATGATCTTAATGGGTGAAAGAAGAAATTGCAAAGAAATCAGTAAATATTTTGAGATAAAAAGACAAGGGTATAGCATATCAAAACTTATGAAATGCAGAGAAGGTAGTGCTTACAGAGATGTTTATAGACCTAAAAGCCAACATCAAAAAGAAAGAACTAAAGTCAAACACATAACAGAACCAGTGGAGAAAGAAGAGAAAGAACAGTAAACTAATTCCAAAGTGAGCAGAAGGAAAGAAATGAAGATTAGAGTGGAAATAAATGAAATTGAGAACAAAAGAAAAACAGAGAATCAATAAAACCAAAAGTTTTTAATTAATTAATTAATTGGTATCAATTAATTTTTTTTCAAAATACACCAACTAAACACAACCATTCTAAACTTTTGATCATTCTGTTCTACATATATAACCAGTAATTCACAATATCATCACATAGTTGCATATTCATCATCATGATCATTTCTTGGAACATTTGCATCTATTCAGAAAAAGAAGTGAAAAGAAAACAGAAAAAAGTTCATACATACCCTTACCCCTCCCTTTTATTGATCACTAGCATTTCAATCTAAACTTATTTAAACATTTGCTCCCCCTATTAATTTTTATTCCATATGTTTTCCTCATCTGTCCATAAAGTAGACAAAGGAAGCATCAGACACAAGGTTTTCACAATCACACACTTCATTGTGAAAGCTATAAAATTATATGTTTATCTTCAAGAGACATGGCTACTGGAACACAGCTCTACATTTTCTGGCAGTTCCCTCCAGCTTCTCCATTACATCTTGAATAACAAGGTGATAACTATTTAATGTGTAAGAATAACCTCTCGACTCTGATTGGAATCTCTCAGCCATTGACACTTTATTTTGTCTCATTTCACTCTTCCCCCTTTGGGTTGAGAAGGTTTTCTCAATCCCTTGAGGCTGAGTCTCAGCTCATTCTAGGATTTCTGTCCCACGTTGCAAGGAAGGTCCACACCCCTGGGAGTCAGGTCCCCCATAGACAGGGGGAGGGTGGTGAGTTTGCTTGTTGTGTTGGCTGGAGAGAGAGGCCACATCTGGGTGACAAAAGAGGTTCTCTTGGGGGTGACTCTTAGGCCTAATTTTAAGTAGACCTGACCTATCCTTTGTGGGGTTAAATTTCATATGAACAAGCCTCAAGATTTGGGGCTCAGCCTATAGCTTTGTTGTCTGAACTGCTTGTAAGAATATCAAGAATTCAACTTGGAGAAGTTGAATTTTCCCCCTTTCTCACTATTCCCTGAAGGAGACTACAAATACTTTTTATTCACTGTTCAAATCACACAGGACTTTATTGGGGCATCACTCTGGACAAACCAACAAAATCTCACGTCCTACTCAAAGTTCCATATACTTATGGTGTTCAACTAAGCTGTCTACATAAGTTATATTAGGATATGCACAAGTCGAAATATAAATCTTGTACCAAATAAACATTTTTTTGCTTTAGTCTCATACATAAGTTAAAATTTTAAAATATTAATGACCATTTATTTTCAGCACCCTGCAGTAATGACATTCTTTTGTTGTTCCTCATGCAAAAACATTTTTAAAATTTGTACATTTAGTCACTATCATTATAAGCTCTAGGCATTCCTAGATTATACCATCTCAGACTTTATCATCTATCTTTCTTCCTGATTTCATTTATGCCCCCAGCCCTTCTCCATCATTCTCACATTCAGCTTCATTCAGTGTTTTAACATAATTGTATTACAGTTAAGTAGTATTGTGCTGTCCATTTCTGAGTTTACATTCAGTCCTGTTCACAATCTGTATCACTTCAGTTCCAATTACCCAATATCTTACCCTCTTTCTATCTCCTGATGGCCTCTGTTACCAATGAAATCCTCCAAGTTTATTCACTAATGTCAATTCATATCAGTGAGATCATACAGTATTTGTTCTTTTGTTTCTGGTTAATCTCACTCAGCATAATGTCCTTAAGGTCCACACATGTTGTTACATACTTTATTCTGTCTTACAGCTGCATAGTATTCCATCTTATGTATATATCACAATTTGTTTAGCCACTCATCTGTTGATGGACATTTTGGCTGTTTCCCTCTCTTTGCAATTGTAAGTAATGCTGCTATAAACATTGGTGTGCAAATGTCCATTTGTGTCCTTGCCCTCATGTCCTCTGAGTAGATACCTAGCAATGGTATTGCTGGGTCATATGGCAATTCTATATTTAGCTTTTTGAGGAAACACCAAACTGCCTTCCACAGTGGTTGTACCATTTGACATTCCCACCAACAGTGGATAAGTGTGCCTCTTTCTCCACACTCTCTCCAGCACTTGTCATTTTCTATTTTATTGATAATGGCCATTCTTGTGGATGTGAGATGATATCTCATTGTGGTTTTGATTTGCATTTCTCTAACAGCCATGTAAGTTGAGCATGTCTTCATCTGCCTTTTGGCCATTTGTATTTCCTCTTCTGAGAAGTGTCTGTTCAAGTCTTTTGCGCATTTTGTAATTGGGTTGTCTGTCTTTTTGTTTGTGAGTTGAACAATCTCTTTATAAATTTTGGATACTAGACCCTTATCTGATATATTGTTTCCAAATATTGTTTCCCATTGTGTAGGCTGTCTTTTTACTTTCTTGGTGAAGTTCTTTGATGAGCAAAAGTGTTTAAGTTTGAGGAGTTCCCATTTATTTATTTATTTCTTCAATAGTCTTGCTTTGGGTGTAAGGTCTAGGAAACTGCCTCCTAGTATAAGATTTATAAGATATTTCCCTATATTTTCTTCTAACAGTTTTATGGTCTTAGGTTTAATATTTAGGTCTTTGATTCATTTTGAGTTAATTTTTGTATAGAGTGTGAGATATGGGTCCTCTTTCATTCTTCTGCATGTGGATATCCAGCTCTCTAGGCACTATTTATTGAAGAGATTATTTTGTGCCAGGTGAATTGGCTTGACTGCCTTATCAAAGATCAATTGTCCATAGATGAGAGGGTCTATATCTGAACACTCTATTCTATTCTATTGGTCAGTATATCTATCTTTATGCCAGTACCATGCTGTTCCAAAAATTCTTTTAAAGAAGATTAATAAAATTTGAAAACCCTTAGATGTTCTGGCAAGCAAAAAGAGAAAATATATAAATAAAATTTAAAAATGAGTGGGAGATCATTACCATGGATGCTGAAGAAATAAAAAATATCATAAATCAATACTATGAAAAACTGTTTGCAGTAAAACTGCACAAGATAGATTAAATGGATAACTTCCTACAAAAACACAAACAGCCTGCACTTAGCTAAGAAGAAATAGAAGACTTCAACAAACCAATTACAAGTAAGACATTGAGTCAGTCATCAAAAATCTTACAAAAAGGAAAAGCCCAGAACCAGGTAGTTTCACAGGCAATGTTTTATGTAGCATTCCAAGAAGAATTAACACAAATCCTGCTCAAACCCTTCCAAATATTGAAGAAGAGCAAACATATGTAATTCATTCTATGAGGTGAAAATTACCTTAATACCAAAACCTGCTAAAAATAATATTTAAAAAAAACTACATTAGAGAAATGCAAATCAAAACCACAATGAGATATCATCTCACACCCACCAGAATGGCCATTATCAACAAAACAGAAAATGACAAGTGCTGGAGAGGATGTGGAGAAAGAGGCACACTTATCCACTGTTGGTGGGAATGTCAAATGGTGCAACCACTGTGGAAGGCAGTTTGGTGGTTCCTCAAAAAACTGAATATAGAATTGCCATACAACCCAGCAATACCATTGCTAGTTATCTACTCAAAGGACATAAGGGCAAGACACAAACAGACATTTGCACACCAGTGTTTATAGCAGCATTATTTACACTTGCAAAGAGATGGAAACAGCCAAAATGCCCATCAACAGATGACTGGCTAAACAAACTGTGGTATACACATACGATGGAATATTATGCAGCTTTAAGACAGAATAAACTTATGAAGCATGTAATAACATGGATGGACCTAGAGAACATTATGCTGAGTGAGACTAGCCAAAAACTAAAGGACAAATACTGTATGGTCCCACTGATGTGAACCAACATTAGAGAATAATCTTGGAATATGTCATTGGTAACAGAGACCATCAGGAGATAGAAATAGGGTAAGATAATGAGTAATTGGAGCTGAATTGATACAGGCTGTGCAACAGGACTGGATACAAAAACTCAGAAATGGACAACACAATAATACCTAATTGTAATGTAATTATGTTAAAACACTGAATGAATCTGCATCTGAGCTATAGTTTTTTTTAATTTAATTTAATTTTTAATTTTTAATTTTTAATTTTTTTCTCTCTATTATCATTTTATTTCTTTTTCTGTTGTCTTTCTATTTCTTTTTCTGAATCAATGCAAATGTACTAAGAAATGATGAATATGCATCTATGTGATGATATTAAGAATTACTGATTGTATATGTAAAATGGAATGATTTCTAAATGTTGTGTTAGTTAATTTTTTTAATTAATAAAAAAAGAAAGCAGAAAGAGCTATACCAATATTGGACAAAGTAGATTTAAATATAAAGACATCATAAGAGACAAAGAAAGAAACCATATACTAAATAAAGGGTCAATTCACCAACAAGATATAACAATCAAAAATGTTTATGCTCCCAATCAAGGAGCTCCAAAGTACATAAGACCAACATTAACAAAACTGAAGGGAGCGATAGATGCTTTAACAGTAACAGTAGGAGACTTCAACATACCACTCTCCTCTATACATGGAGCAACCAGACAGAAGATCAACAAGGAAATAGAGAAGTTAAATAACTTGATAAATGAATCAGATCGAACAGACATAATATAGGTCATTGTACCCCAAAGCACAAAGTTATAAATTCTTCTCTAGTGCTCATGGAACATTTTCCAGGATAGATCATATACTGGGGCATAAAACAGGTCTTCATAAATATAAAAATATTGAAATGATTCAAAGCACTTTCTTTGATCACAGTGGGATGAAGCTGGATCTCAATAACCACCAAAGAATGAGAGCATTCACAAAAAAATGGACATTAAATAACACAACGAGTGTGTCAAAGAAGAAATGGCTAGAGAAATCAGTAGCTATCTGGAGATGAATGAAAATGAGAATACAACTTATCAGAACTTATGGGATGCAGTAAAGCTGTGCTGAGAGGGAAATTTATTGCCCTACATACCTACATTAAAAAACAAGAAAGAGCAAAAATTGAGGACTTAACAATTCACCTGGAGGATCTTGAGAAAGAACAGCAAACTAACCCCAAAGCAAATAGAAGAGAGAAATAACAAAGATTAAGATAAATGAATTGGAGAACAAAAGAACAATAGAAAGAAACAATAAAACCAAAAGTTGGTTCTTTGAGAAAAATCAATAAAATTAACAAGGTGCTAGCAAGACTGACAAAGAAAAAAAGAGACAGTATGCAAATAAACAAAATCAGAAATAAGAAGGGGTGTATTACCACAGACTCTGGAGAAATAAAGAAATATAAGAGGATATTATGAACAACTATACACCAACAAACCAGACAACGTAGATGAAATGGACAAATTCCTGGAGACACACAAACAAGATACATGACTCAGGAAAAGGCAGAAGATCTATACAAACCAATCACAAGTAAAGAGATTCAAGCAGTCAACAAAAATCTTCCTACAAAGAAAAGCCCAGGGCCAGATGGCTTCACAGGGGAATTTTATCAAACATTCCATAAGGAACCAATACCAATCCTGCTCAAATTTTTCCAAAAAACTGAGGAAAAAGGAACTCTAGCTAACTCATTTTATGAAGCTAATATCATTTTAATACCAAAACCTGGTAAAGATGCCATAAGAAAGGAAAACTACAAGTCAATCTCCCTAATGAATACAGATTTAAAAAAATCTCAATAAAAGATTAGCAAATCAAATCCAACAGCAAGTTGAAAGAATTATACACCATGACCAAGCTGGGTTTATACCAGGAATGCAAGGATGGTTCAACACAAGAAAATCAATTAATGTAATACAGCACATTAACAAACTGAAAGGGAAAAATCACACGATTATCTTGACTGATGTTGAAAAAGTATTCAACAAAATTCAGCATGCTTTTCTGATAAGAGCACTTCAAAATGTATGAATCAAAGGTAACTACCTCAATATGATAAAAGGAATATATGAAAAACCGATAGGTAGCATCATACTCAATGGAGAGAGACTGAAAGCTTTACCCCTAAGATCAGGCACAAGACAAGCATGCCCACTGTCACCAGTATTATTCAACACTGCGTTAGAAGTTCTAGCTAGGGCAATCAGTCAGGAGAAAGAAACAAAAAGGCATCCAAATTGGACAGGAAGAAGTAAAACTCTCATTTGCAGATGATATGATACTATACTTGGAAAACACTGAGAAATCTATGGCAAAGTTAGTTGAATAAACAATTTTCAAACTAATAAATCCAGCAAGGTGGCAGGATATAAAAACAAACAAACAAACAAACAAACAAAAAACACTACAGACAAAGCTCTCTAAATGAAATCTATATGTTCATTATATAGATACTAACCTCCTGAACAAATTATTTGAAAATCAAATCCAATAGCACATTAAAACAATTGTACATGATTGTTCTAGTTTGCTAGTTGCCAGAAAGCAATATATTAGAAACAGAATGGCTTTTAAAAAGGGGAATTTAATAAATTTAGCTAGTTTAAGTTCTAAGGCCAAGAAAATGTCCCAATTAAAACAAGTCTATAGAAATGTCCAATCAAAGGCATCCAGGGAAAGGTACCTTGGTTCAAGTAGGCCGATGGAGTTCAGAGTTTCTCTCTCAAGTGGAAGGGCACATGGCAAAAACAGTCAGAGTTTCTATCTCATCTGGAAAGGCACATGGTGAATGCAGTCAGGTTTTCTCTCTCATATGAGAAGGGCACATGGTGAACATGGTGCCATCTGCTAACTTTCTCTCCTGGCTTCCTGTTTCATGAAGCTCCCTGGGAGGCATTTTCCTTCTTCATTTCCAAAGGTCACTGGCTGGTGGACTCTGCTTCTTGTGGCTGTGCTGTTCTGCTCTCTCAGAACCTCCTTTATTTTCCAAAATGTTTCTTGTTTTATAGGACTTCAGAAACTAATTAAGACCCACCCAAATGGGTGGAGACACACCTCTACCTAATCCAACTTAACAGCCACTCTTGATTAAATCACATCTCCAGGGAGATGATCTAATTACAGTCTCAAACATACAATACTGAATAGGGATTAGAAGAAATGGCTGCCTTTTCAAAATGGGATTAAGATTAAAACATGGCTTTTCTAGGATACAAACATCATTTCAAACCAGCAAAATGATGAAGTAGGTTTTATTCCAGGTATGTAAGCATGGTTCAACATAACAAAATCAATACTCTCCATGTCATGCTCTACATCAACAAATCAAAATGGAAAAACTATATGATCATGTGAATTAATACAGCTAAGGTGTTGACAGAATCCAGCATCCTTTCTTAATAAAAACACTGCTAAAGGCAAGACTGAAAGAAAACTTTCCCATCATGATATAGAAGCTATATGAGAAACCCACAGCTAAAATCATACTCGTGGCTTTTTCTCATAGATCGGGAACAGAAAAGTATGCCCATGTCACCAGTGTTGCTGAACACTGTGCTAGCAGTTCTAGATAGAACAACTAGGTAGGAAGAAGGAATGAAAGGCATTAAAACTGGCAAGGAAGAAGTTAAGTTTTCACTCTTTGCAAAAGACATGATCCTATATTTGGTAAATCCCATAAAAATAATGACAAACCGACTAAGCTAATAAATGAGTGCAGCAAAGTGGGAGAATAAAGATCAACATGCAAAAATGTGTGGGATTTCTATACACTAGTAATAAGTTAACTGAGGAGTTAATAAACAAATTCCATTTACAGCAAAAACTAAAAGAATTAAATATCTAGGAATAAACTTAACTAAGGATGCAAATGATGTGTTCAGAGACACCTACAAAATATTGCAAAATGAGTCAAAGAAGTCCAAAATAAATAGAAATACATACCACAGCCATGGATTGGAAGGATTTCAATTCTATCCAAATTGATCTACAGATTCAATGCAATACCATTCAAAATTCTAACCACCTAAGTTGCAGAAAATAGAAAAGCTAACTATCAAATTTATTTGGAAGGGTGATGGCCTTGAATAGCAAAGCCCATCTTAAAAAGAAGAATGAAGTGGGAGGTACCACACTTCTGAATTTAAAGCATATTAATAAATGAAGCCAAAGAGGTCAAAACAGCATGGTTCTGCCATAAAGATAGACAAATTGATCAATGGAATCAAATTGAGATTTCATAAATAGGCCCTTAGAACTATGGTCAAATGTTTTTTTTACAAGGCTGCAATATCTTTGTTTCAACACTTTTTGGTGGAACTGGATAGCAATATCCAAAACAATGAGAGAGGGCCCCTATCTCATACCTTTTTCAAAAATTCACTTAAAGTGATCAAAGATCTAAATATAAGAGCCAGTATAATAAAACACTTAGAAGAATATATAGGGAAATATCTTCAAGACCTAGTGATAGAAGGTAGTCTCATAGACTTTACACCCAAATCACAAGCAATGAAAGAAAATCTAGATACAGGGGACCTCCTTAAAACTGCATATTTCCATGATTCAACGCACATTGCCAAGAAGTTGAAAAGTCAGCTGAAACAATAGGAGAATTTATTTAGTAACCATATATCTGAAAGAGGGTTGATAACCAGAATAAATTAGAAAACCTATAACTCAACAATAAGCAAACAGCCAAATTTAAAAATGGGCAAAAGACCTTGATAGCCATGTTTCCAAAGAAGAAAGATAACAAAAAATGCACTTGAGGGTGGGCCAAGTGGCTCAGCAGGCAAGAATGCTCACCTGCCATGCCAGAGGACCCGGGTTCAATTCCTGGTGCCTGCCCATGTAAAAAAAATGCACGTGAAAAGATGCTTAATTTCATTAGCCATTAGAGAAATGCAAACCAAATCCATAATGAAATAATCATTTTTCACCTAATAGAAAGTTGTCATAAAACAAACAGGAAAACACGAGTATGGAGAGGATGAAGAAAAAATTATTCACTGCTGGTGGGAATGTAAAATGGTACAGCCTCTATGAAGGATAGTTTGGTCATTCCTCAGAAAAGTATGTATAGAGTTGTCTGATGGTCTGGCAGTTCCACTTCTCAGAATATACCGAGGAGATCTGAATGCAGGGATGCAAACAGATACTTGCACACTGATGTTCATAGTGGCCTTATTTACAAGTGCCAAGGTATGGTAGCTACACAAGTGTCCATCAACACATGAATGGATTAAAAATGTGGTATACACATATAATGGAAACTATTCTGCAGTGAGAAAAAATGAAGTTCTGAAACACACACCATGATGAACCTTGAAGACATTAGGGCAAATATTGTATGAGCTCACTAATAGGACTAAATTATGACATTTAAACTCATAGGCAAACATCTAGAATATAGGTTGCCAGGGGATGGAAGAGGGCTAGAGAACGGGGAATGGTTGCTTAATAAGTGCAGAATATTTAATTAGGTTGATGTTAAATGTTTGGAAATGGATAGAAGTGATGGAAGCACATTCTTGTGGGTGTAATGGTTAGTGTAGGATTATGAATGAATGTGGTTGAAAGGGGGAGTTTAGAGACACGTATGTCACCAGAAGGAAAGCTAGAGGTAAAAACATGGGATATATAATACAGTGAATCTTCTCATAGATTGTGAATACGATTAATAGTGCTAATATTAAAGTGCTCTCTTATGAACTAGAACAAATATATGGCAAATTACAAGGAGCTAATAATAGAGGCATATTTGGGAGACAATGTACCTATTGCAAACTATGGATTATAATTAACTGTAGTATTTTAATGCCCTGTCATCAATAGTAACAAATATACCACATTGACACTAGGTGTCAACAATAGTGGGTATGGGAGATTTTGGAATTTCTTTTATGTTTTTATTTCATGTAATTATTATTGTTATTATCATTTTTGGAGTCATGACAATGTTCTAAAATATTTTAATCTATATATTGATATGAGAGCCATGGATGGTATTCTATCATGGATTGTATGGGGTGAGAAAATATCTCAATAAAATTGAATTTGACAATACCCAGAGAGATTCCTAGAGTTTAAATTCCAGTCCTTCCATGTGATGGGGAACTTGAGGCTCACACAGACTGGGTGCTACTTCAGCTGTAAGGTGAATATTTCCTCATGGGCAAACCTCACCTTCACGCCATCTCTGCCCTCCCCTTGATTTTTGGAAAAGGTACAAGAAGGTTTCCAAGTGCCCTGGTCACACCTCAAGAAATAGGGGAGGATTTACTTACTCAGAAGGCACTTGGTATGCAGGGTAGCTAACCATGGAAATTCTACACTGTAACCCTGAGGGATGGACTGATTTTGTTCAAACCCACTGCAGACATGCACCAAGTGTCAATTTACATTCCTGCATTTGGTAAACAAGTCTTGTGGTCTTGCGTGGTGTGGCTCTGTGCCCTCTTGGTTCTCCTCCTAGATAATCTCTGGTAACCTGTCATGTACCACAGGATGCTACCGGGTGTCCAGCTGCCACTCTGGACAACATCCCCTGTGTGTAAGCTTGCCTACATCACTGTTTTCAGAGTAGGTACATGTCTTCTCTGGCATTTTTGAGCTCCTGAGCAAGGCTGGTGACACCCTGGGACCTGAGGCTTTGTTTTTACAGCAGCACAGTAGCATTTATAGCGATTGATTGAATGAGTGAATGTATGAATGAATGAAGAAATGAATGTTAGAAGAAGATCATTGTCTTTATATCCAGAAAAATTGTTTGATTTTCTGTACCTCAAGTGAAAAGACAATTGTTTTACTGAAATAAGTTTATAAGTAACATCTGTAGTTCTGAGATGTATTTGTTCAAATTTTCAAGTAGTGTTTATAAACATTTGCTTCTGTTCAGAGAACAGTTGACTTCCCCTTACTGCCTCCAATACTACCTGAAAAAAATTGTCAGATGTGCAAGAATTTCCTGCACAGTTGCCTTGGATTCCCACCTATCCATTGGGCTGCCCTTGTTTTTAGTACTCAGTTTTCTAGCTTCAATGGAGATGAGGGCTGAGCATCAGTGGGGGATGTGAATTCAGACTCTCTCCTGCTCGTCCTCCTTGACAGCTCTGAAAATGGGCAGGGCCTGGGTCTCCAGAAGGCAGAACCCCTTGGGGTGGTACAGAGAGCACCTCAGAATCAGTGGTGATGGACTTAGTTTCATGGGATCCTCAGAATCAGGGCTTTCCTGTGTGATGAAAATCTTGGGAGGCTAGAGTTGGTTTTGTGGTTACTGCAAATATATCTAAGTATGAGCATTTCAACTTTTCATCAATATTACAAATTATAAAAAAGAAGCTTTGATATTGTTTATTTTGTAAAACCTCCTAAGTCTTGTGTCTATTTTGCAAATATAGCAGATGTCAGTTCAAACTTCCTGTAGCAAGTGTACTTAACAGCCATGACGGGCCAGTGGCTTCCATATAGCAAAAGCCAAAACAACACAGAGAAGCAAACTTATTGGGTAGAGTAACACTTTGCAAATATTTCCCACTTTTTAGGCCAAGTGATCTCAGTAGCAACTTCAACTTGAAGAATGTAGAAAAAAAAGCAGCCACCAAAACATATAAGGAATTGATATCGGTGTATTTCAATAAAACTTTATTAATAAATGGAGACAGGGGTCCTGACTTGACCCCCATGCATTGTTTATTCCCCATTGGTCTACATTTCCTTTTAACTGATTCTTTTTTCTCCAAGCATGGGGAATTTAACCAGATGTATATCCAGGTGTCATTCTGCGGGGTTCCCTCCCATCTCCTTCACTCCTCTGTTCCCCACCCCCCCTCTATTTGTGGACCCCCACACCCTGGACTCCCTCAGCACTGGGTCTGATCTCACACTGAGGAGACCCTCCTTGGTTTGGGGGGCTGTGTGGTCCCTTGTGTTTCTCAGAGTGGAGCAGCCCCAGGACCAGCTGAGCTCTCTCTCCCTCACACTGGCTACCTCTCCTCCCAGCCCTGCCTGGGCTGTTTCCCCTCAGGGGTGAAGGAGGGGAGGAGCCAGGATGGGTAAGGGGGCCTCCCACCTGCCCCAAGGGAATGGGACACCAGAGAAAGGACAGTCAAGATTCTAGTGTCACAGCTGCTAGGTCTTGGCTGGCCTGTCACTGTCCTGTGTCCTCCTGGTTACTGAATCCACAGCAAATTCCCTCAGTGAGCCACTCAGCTGAAAATGGTCTTCAGTGATTCCTTGCAGGGGAAGCCCCTCATTGGGCTCCTGGCTTAGCTGAGGTAAAGGGGCTGCAGCCTGGAGAGGAGGTTCCCTGTGGGGGGCCTGATGTTCAGTACCCCTGGGCTACAGCAGCCAAATGTTCTTGTCCTCTGAGGATGTTCAGGCCAGGCCCTGCCCAGCCCCAAGTAGAGAGGACTGAGTGGAGCTCAGGGTGGGAGGCCTTCCAGGGTGGGTGATGATTTTCATGTAGGGTCCTCCCTCCCCCGAGTGGGGGAAGTGGGCAAAAGAGACATTCAGCAGCTCTGGTGCAGCTTTCCCTGGGGCATCTCCACCAAGGCCTGGAACTGCTTCCTCATCACCATCCTCACTCTCTGCCCAGGTGACCAGCTGTCAGGGGGCCAGGAGAAGGGACAGGGAGAGAACATTCTGGCCCAGCCATGTCCCTCTTGTCCTGGGAATATGACATGTCAATGGCTGCAGACTTAGCATTCCTGTGGTCCCTTTCCTTATTCCAGGGTCCTAGGCACAGTCTGGGCTGATGTAGGAAGCCTCAGTATCAGGGTTTCCTGGACAGACTGTCATCATGAATTGCAAGGGGAGCAGCTATCTTGGAGCACTTGGTGCTGGCTGGTACCAGCAGCTCCCTGGGGGCCCCCAAACTGTGATCCTTGGAACTTCTCAACCCTCAGGGATCCCAGCTCAGTCTCTGCCTCCAAGTCGGACAGCCTGTCCTCCCTGACCATCTCAGGGCTCCAGCCTGAGGACAAGGCAGTCTATTACTGCTCAACAGTTGATAACAGCACTGGTGTACCCACTGTGCTCCTGACAAAAGGGGAAGTGAGATATAAACTTCCTCTCCCTCTGCCTGGCTCCTTGCTTTCACTCTGCATTATTTTTCTGTTAATAATGCAATGTCTATAATAAAAAACATAATGAAATTCTAATTTACAGGTATCAAAATTACTAAAATTATTAAATCTAACATCAAATGTTGGTGGGACATGAAACAAGTAGAAACTTCAGGGTTGCTGGTTAACCTATAAAATGTTACAGCTCTTTGAAAAACATCTTTTGAGTTTCTTCTGAAGTTAATCATGCACTTACTTTTTGACCTAGAAATTCTAGCTTCATGTATATACAGGAACAGACACATGCAAAATTATGCATAGCAGTTTTATTTATAAAAGTCCAATGAGGAAAACAACCCATTGGCACATCAAAAGGAGAAAGTAAAAAAATAATAATAAAAGGAGAAAATATAATCTTATTCTAGTATAGTAATGTGATGGACTGCTTTTTAAGCTATAACAACCACTCAAATACTGAGCCACATGACATGGATTAAAATTACCCAGGTGCTCCGTGGAGAACTTTCTTCAGTGTCTTCCAGCACATTGGCCCTCTTATTTTAGGATTCTTGGGAGTGCAGTCTTTGGAGGTCCCAAGACATTGTGGCAGCACTGGTTTGATTATCCTATTTCTGCTCAATATCAATTGTAAAAATGCTACCTCTAACTCTAAACCAGGTGAGGGGTGGGGGATTGAGGCAGCCCTTGGGGTCTCCTCTCAAATCTCTCCCTCTTCTCTGAATTAACATCTTCAAGTTTGTGAAGGGAAGTGGAACAGGACCAAAGAACTTATCTATAGGTACCCCATCCTCTCTTCCTTAAGAAGACAGCCTTTCTGGAGTGGTGGTGAGTAGCTCTCCACTTCTTATCAGCCTTCATTGAAGTTGACCCTTCACAGTCTCTAGTGTGGTGTGGGGAGCCCCACAGGCACTGCTGATGAGGAGTTCAGGCCCATGCATAACACAGGAATATGCAGAGTTCCTCTTCCTTAGCTGTATCCTCCAAGCGATACACAGACTTCTCTGCTGGACCAATCCCTGGAAGTCTGCAGCATCCATTCTCTCTGGTCAGTTTGACTCCAGTTCTGGCTGAGATGTATAAACTCCACCTTCCACCTCTTATAACAGGGTATCTGAGGAAGCAGTTTTTTCTTCTCTCAGTCTATTCTTATTGCCATTTCTCTCTAGTTGTTATTTTCCAAATTCTATAGCAGGTAATATGGCATAATTAGAGCCAAATAAAATGCCCTAAAATGTTATGCATAATTCTATAGCACTCAGCATTTCCTCAGCTTGGGGTACAGAAAGCAGTCATGGGGTGCACAGGTAGTTCAGTGGTTAGAATGTCCACCTTTCATGTGGGAGACCTGTGTTTGATTCCTGGATTATGCACCCCCCCCCAAAAAAAAATAGAAAGAAAGAAAGCAGTGATGGATTCCTCTATTCTTTCAATCAGGGAGAAGGAAGTTTCACTTCAGAGATTTCTGTTCCCTCTGCACCTGATTTATGGTAAGGAGGAAAATATAGGAGGATTATATTGAAATGACATGATTCAGAAAGTCTAATTTCTGAGCTGACCCCTTGAATGCCAATTCTAAGAAAACAGAATTGAGCATGCCATGGCCCACTTGCTGCCATATACACATTGGCAGAAAGCAGAGATTCCAGGACCTTATCTGGCTGCAAAGAGATGTTCAGCTCAGCGAGGTGTGGGGCAGGCATATGAAGATGCAGGAGAGCCTACAAAGGGCATCAAAAAAGGCCTAGGTCCAGCCATCCTGGGCCTCACTGAGGACATTGGTAGCTGATTGATGCTTCCAGGAAGCCCTCAATGTTTTCACCTCCTGGGGTTCACACTCCTGTGGAGACCACTCCCACACAATGACCAAGGGCATATAATGAAGGGATGGTGACCCCTTCTGAAGTTAGGAGGTAAAAGAAACTGGGTTTATGTCCAGCTAGCTCTGTTTCTCCTTATCTCATCTTTACCTTTTAGAAATTCAATCCAGTGCTTTCTGATCACCCACTCTGAGGGAAGCCAGAAGCCAAGTAGGAAATCACCCTCATAGGGGGACCTGAAGCCCCCTGCACACAGTCCCAAGATGTGCTTGTGGGTGGACACTCTAGCCCTGTCACACCCTCAGAGGTCTGCTGACCTGCACTACAGCAACCTTGGGGGGACCCTGAGTCAGAACCCCAGAGCAAGGCTGCCCCAGAATTTCTGACCCACAGAAATATGGGAGACAATCAATGCATTTTTTTTCAACTGCAAACTTTGAGGATAATTTGTCACTTCACAATAGGTCACTAGTACAGCCTGTTTTCAGGATATCAGAATAAGGATCTATAACTTTCTGATATATACCTTCCCCCAGATGTTTTGCCTGAGAATGCTCCTGCAGTCATGTTTCTCATGACACTCGCACTCCTAGAGACCCTTTCATAGAGGAAACTGAGCCTTAAACCAGAGCCATGTGGTCACAGATCCAACAGGGCATCCCTAGGAAGAGTGTTCATGGTGAAATCTCAGCAGTAACTTCCACATCCACAGACACCTTGCTGAGAATCAGCTGTGAGCCCAAGGGCTTTTCAAGAGCATCTTAGTGAATGTTCTGCATCTTGGAGAAACTAAAATGATGCCTGTTCTAGTTTTCTAGCTGCCAGAATGCAGCACACCAGAGATGGATTGGCTTTCAATACAAGGGGATTTATTTAGTTGACATATAGTTCTTCAGAGGAAAGGCGGTTAGCCTTCAACTGAGGTTCTTTCTTATGTGGGAAGGCTCAGGGCAATCTGGCCTTCTCTCCAGGCCTCTGGGTTCCAACAACTTTCCCCGGGGTGATTCCTTTCTTCATCTCCAAAGGCCTGGGATGAGTTGCAAGTGCTAAGAGGAGGTATACTAAGATGCTTGGGCTGGGCTGTGCTACTTTGAGCTCTCTTATTTAAGCACCAGCCAATTAAATCAAACATGATTCATTACAGCAGGCACACCTCCTAGCCGACTTCAGATGTAATCAACAACAGATGAGGTTCACATGCCATTGGCTCATGTCCACAGCAATAGAACTAGGCACCTTCACCTAGCCAAGTTAACACCTGAATCTAAATACTACAATGCCCAAATTCAATACTGCCTTGAATTGAGGGTGGAATAGTTCTAAGTTCTTTCAGCAGTGGTGATGGCCTGTCCTATGAACAGTTGTGGCACTATGAACAGTTGTGGCACTATGAACAGTTGTGCTGTGGCACTGCTCTCTGTTTCTTAAACTAGGTTCAGTAAGGACCATACACTCTAAAAGGTCCCAGCTTGGGGATTTGGGCCCTATCCTACTGATGGTGACTTCACAGCTGTATCCTCTTTGGCCTGGCAAATTCCCTGAGAAAGGACCTTTGTGTTGTCTCAGCAGCTGCTTCCTCCCAGGGTCCTCTCAAGGGGCAAACTCAACCTTCATCCTCCCCAGTCCACAGAGTGAGCTGAGCCCCAGAATCAGGGCTCAAGGAGGGCCTGGGAAGGCAGAGTATGGGAGCACATTTCCATGAACAGCCCCTCCTCTGGAATAGGGTGGGAGAAAAAAGGAGGCCTAGGGGCAGCCCAGCTCCACTCTGGGCCCAGAGAGCTGTGTCCACCCTGGCCTGGACTTCTCACTTCTTTTTGCTTCTCTCTCACTGCACAGATAAGAAGACTCAGGGTAGATCTCCCAGCCTACCTCAGCCCCTCTGGTTTAGGTCACAAGTAGCTTAGACTTGGACCTTACCCCAGCTCCCATACATGTCTGTGTTGGCAGGTTCCCTCTCCCCATCTGTGCTGACTCAGCTGCCTTTCCAATCTGCATCTTCGGGAACAATGGCCAGACTCACTTTTCCCTGAGCAGTGATGTCATTGTTGATAGCTACAGCATATATTAGCATCAGCAGAAGCCAGGGAACACCACCTGGTTCTTCCTGTACTACTACTCAGACTCAGGCAAGCAGCAGGGACCTGAGTCCCCAGTTGAGTCTCTGGATACAAAGTTACCTCAAGCATTGCAGCATACTTTCACATTTTGGGGCTGCAGCCTGAGAATAAGGCTGAGTATTATTACCTGACTGGAGACAGCAGTGCTGCTCACAGTGACACAGGCTGATGGGGAATTGGGACAAAACTCTGACCTTCTCGGGGTCTCTGTTCATGCCTCTTTTCTCTTATTATTTAAGTCAACTGCACTGACTGTTGCTCATGATGGCTTGCCCCATTTTCTTATTCCATGCTTCTGAAGCATGAGTGAAAAAAAAAACAAAGCATAAGCAAAACCAAATAGAAAAGAAGCAATTCTCATGACAACAACAAATTCTACCCCTGAATGGCCACATGAGGTAAAATCAGAGCCTTGGGAACTGAATTTTTACTCTTGGAGGAAATCACCCCTGCCTTTGGTAGGATTCTCCTGAGGTCAGAGGCCCAGGGACACTCCAGTGTACGGTCAGTCCCTGAGAACATGGATGTTGTACACTGTGATCAGAGCTCAGATGTCCCCTTCCTTCTCATCAAGTGCACCCAGGGCTGGCTAAAGCACCCTGTGCATCAGAGCAAGGTATGAAGTTGTGAAGTGCTGCTGAAAAAGCAGGTCCTGGGGAAATCTACACTCAGGCCTGACTTGACTTACTCACTAGTGCCTACCTCTTCAATTGTAATATAAAGGAGAGAGGTTTAAACATGTGAGAATTGAGAATGTGAGACCAGTAAAGGGTGGATGGTCATAATTGAAAGGGAAACCCTGATCCTGCCCCAGAGAATCTAGGGGAAGTAGATTCTACTGATATGAATTTCCTATAGCTGATGTCTCTCAGGAGAGAGGTTTAAACATGTGAGAATTGAGAATGTGAGACCAGTAAAGGGTGCATGGCCATAATTGAAAGGGAAACCCTGATCCTGCTCCAGGGAATCTAGGGGAAGTAGGTTCTACTGATATGAATTTCCTATAGCTGATGTCTCTCAGGGCCCCTTAGGACCCCTGTGGGTGGTTCATGCTGAGCCCACAGGAACTGCGGTGTGTCCTCCTCTCCTTCCACACCCCATCAGAGCTTTGCCACCCTCAGGGTGTAGGTTGCATCTGTGGACCACCAGAATGCAGGAACTCCCAAATATATCAAAAAGTAACTGCAGCCCAGGAAGCTCCTGAGAAGGCCTCTGACCCTGGGGTCAGCATCTCCTCCAGAAAGAGCTGTGGAAACATTATGTGTTACCATGATGATTGGTGCCCAGTGTCCACCTTCAGAAGTTTCAGCCTGGCAAGAGTGGTTATCACTGCAGAAAAGTTGAGTATAATACCCATGCCTCCAAGAGCTCCCATCTCTGGGAAGAGTAGCAATTGCCCTCCATGTCCATGTCTGGCACATCACTCCCCCATTATGTCTGTGTGGGACCAACCAGCTCAGATATTGTCTTCTACTCTTACTTGTGCACACAGCTGTGTTGGAGCAGGCGCTTCCAAGTCTATAACTCATGGAGATACTGTGGGGTGGGGTTACAGTGTGGATTAAAACTCAGGTGGTATGGAATTGGACATGACACTCTGCATTTCTAACCAGAACCTCCATTGACAGAATCTGTGGTCATTTTTAATAATAACAATCCATGAAATTCACACAAAATGAAAAGAGAAGTTCTCAGCAGAAATGAAACAGTGTAATCTCTAACATAAAATTAATGACTTAGATTAAAGAAGAAACACTCTGCATGCAGAAAGCAGATAACAAATTACAATGGCAAGAGGGCAGAAAGTGGGAGAGGTTCCCCTTTCTTTAGCAACAACAACAAAACCAACACTGTACTCATCTCTTCCTGAACTCCACTCAACCTTTGTCCCACCTCCTGGGGGCTTCCTCTCCTGCATGTTCTTAAGCACTGTCACCACCCCAGATCTGACTCTTGATGCACTTTAAGTGCTCAGACCTCTCTGTATTTCCACCCCCATTCTTCACCTTGGCTTCTTCAGTTAAGTGCTATGTCTTAACATCAGGAAAGCCACAGACATAGCTCCAAATCTTTCCTTGGAGTTTGGCACTTTTCCATTCCTCATGCACAACATCTAATTCCTTAGTTCATCAGGAACATGTTGGCTGCTTCTCATTTTTTGCATCACACTATGACCCTCTTCTATTACCTGGGTTGCCTTCATTTTTCATTGAATTTAGTGAAATATGTGGTAGCATGCTCATTTATTCCCCTAAACCCTCCCCTCTTCCCCTTCATCAGATCATATGACAGATAAGGTAGGAAGAGGCACCTGACTTTGTGAGCAGCCTAGAATTGAGTTCATGGCTAAAATGTTCCAGTTCTCAGCCAGCATATGTTCTAAAGCATGTAGTCTGTGAGACACACTCTCCCCAGATATCTTCTTTTGGAGTTGGAGGCTTTTGAAATGATCCAAATAGAAAAGTAGAGGTGGCTGCTCTGTGGTGGGCAGGGGCAAGCAGGGTCTGGCCATGGAGGGGGAGGCAGAAGCCTCTGTCAGGGTTACTGTCATGGCCCCAGACATGATGGGATGGGCCTGGGAAGCAGGGGCACTCTGGGCCTGTGTTGAGGTTCTACAGGCTCTCAGCTTGGACCCCTGACCCCAAGTCTAGTCCTCATCTTCCCAGCCAGGGCCCACTACCGAGGTCACACACAGGGCCCAGGGAGGGTGAGGTGGCTGGGGGAGAGGATCCCAGGAGCCCATTTGCAAGCAGGCCCCTGTCCCCTGGAAACTGAGGGGATAAGAGAGGTATGGCCATGTCTGCCCAAAAGAGCTCTGGGGTCTGCACCATGGCCTGGGTGCCACTCAGCCTCCTCACCCTCCTCATCCACTGCACAGGTCCTCAGTGTCCTGACACTGTGAGTGCTAGGAGGACCAGGCCCCAGAGCTCTTTTGGGCTGACATGGCCATACCTCTCTTATCCCCTCAGTTTCCAGGGGACAGGGGCCTGCTTGCAAATGGGCTCCTGGGATCCTCTCCCCCAGCCACCGCACCCTCCCTGGGCCCTGTGTGTGACCTCAGTAGCTGGGGCCTTCCCTTCGCTCTTCACCCAGACCCTAACACGAGTCTGTGTTCCCAGGGTCTCTCTTCCAGCCTGTGCTGACACAGCTACCCTCTGCATCTGCCTCCCTGGGGGACTAAGTCAAGCTCACTTGCACTCTGGGCAGTGAACACAGCACCTACTATCTTGCGTGGCACCAGCAGAGTCCAGGGAAGGACCCCCAGTTTGTGATGATAGTAGGAAATAGTGGGATGTCTGGCTCTAAGGGGGACAGAACCCATGATCGCTTCTTGGGCTCCAGCTCTGGGGCTGACCACTGCTTAATCATCAGCAAACTCCACCCTGGGGATGAGGCTGCCTATTTCTGTCGGGTATACTATTACATTGGGAGCAGCTGTGGGTAACCCACAGTGACACAGGCAGAGGAGAGTGAGACAAAAACCCTTGCTGTTGTTCTCTGTCCCATCCTCCTCCCACTGGCTTGATCAGCAGTTTGAAGGAAGCCTCCTCACCTACCTGAAGTCTCCATCTGCCCAAGTGTGTAGGTCACTCACTGCCTGTGTCTGAGAAGAGCCTGTCTCTGTGCTCTGCCCTTGTTTGGATGAGACCCACAGCCCATGTTCCTCTGTATTGAAAAATATTTTCTTAGGAGTTCTTGTAAATGTGGAATTGTATGTGGACATGTTCGGTTGTCCCCACACCCACTTCTGAAGAATTTTAAATTTCCAAGGCATAGAGCTGTCCACAAGTACACTCAGGCACAACCACCCATCAGATTTTGTTACCTTGGTCCTCAGCATCTGTGATCTGTCTGCACGGAGCAGAGCTCTGAATATTTCCATGGAGAGTCAGGATGTTGAACTTGACTCTCCAGTTTCCCATGTGGTCCCTGGAGCTCCTCCTGTCCTTCACCACACCACACTTATTCTCAAAGTGTCCATTGGGCTCAGGGTGAGGATTCCTCTATGTCTCTGACATTTTGGGAGTGCCCTCCCCACAGGGAAGTGGCTCACAGCCAGGAGAAAGCTCAGGTGAAGTAATTCCCTCCACTAATAGCCCATGTGGATGCTCAGAACATGTCAGGACCCCCTTCTCTGAATGGCTGTCATTGCCCAGGCCTTGGCTAGTCCCCCAGGATGAAATGAGGGTGGAAGGAGCATGGCAAAGAGAGGCCTTGGGAGATGGTCTGGGTCCAATTCAGACTCCACAGTCCACAGGATCAGACATTAGGGATCTACCTCACCAGCCATAGGAGGTTGAGGTGTTATAGAAAAACAAGAGTTTGTGCTGTGCATGGAGCAGTGTGTGGCAATTAATTCCCCATTGTCCATTCATTATTACCACTCAAAAGAACTAAGGATCATATAGAAATCCATGAGCCATTAGAAATTTCTTCCTACTTCATGTATTTTATTTTTTGTGGTAATCCAATGAGGCTGAACATTATGCCTAATTCACCAAACCTTTTGTGGTTATGGAAGGGCCAGATTCTCCTTCATCACAGTTTCTTAATTAAGGGAACATGAGGACTGTTCCCCCAGCTCTTCTCAGTGTCATGTTCCCCAGATTTTCATGATTAACAATGACCTTGATTCAAATGCTGCAGGATCTCCATTTCCCTTTAATTATCATGGAAGCCTGCTTAAGTCAAGGAGGACAGCTTTCTACTACTGCATGGGAAAGATTTAAGATTTAAAGTAACATTAAATTGATATCACAAATCATGACCCCTGCTCTGGGGAGTCTAAATGGGTATCATAACTTGAGGACTTATATCTTATTCTTGTCTTTTGTTCAGTATCTTAAACATTAGATTATTTTTCATGTAATGTATTAATCATCCAGGCATTGAAATTTCATGTTATTCTCAGGAGAACATAAATGTTCCTCAACTTCCAATGCTCATCCTTCTCCAGGGGGCCCTGAATGAGCTTGTCCTAGAGGAAGGAAGGAGCTGTTCAGGAGGATGGGAGGGCTCATGGGGAAGGGAGCACTGTGTACTGGGGTTGAGAATCTCTTTTGCAACCACCATCTGCTTGTGTTTTACCTAGTCCATGAAGAGGGGAAGGTGAGATTGGAGGCTGGGAATGAAACAATAGGCAGGTCCAGAAAAATCTAGAACTTGACCCTAAAGATTTTGCTGAATTTGGCAGGAGGATAATCTAAGGATATTTTCAAGCAGAGAGATGCCTCTATGAGATGACTGCATTTGAATTACCCCTTGACTGTTGTGTAAAGAAGGAAATAAAGTGATGGCAAATGGTGGACAAGACCACACCCAAGAACTCTGGATAGCACATGTGAGCAGTGATGGGCACAGGCACTCAGGCAGCTGGGGCAGCATGGGGAAGGAGAACAGAGGGGGGTGCTGTGGGTAGAGCATGGAGAAGATCAGTGCTGACTTCCCATGGGAGGTGAAGGATACCTGACTGTCAGGAGTGGGCTCCAGATTCCCAATGCAAGAAACTGGCCAAGATATGGTGACAAACACATAATGACATTACTTCATGGTCAGTGTCTTTCTCACTGTGTGTTGCCAAACTGGGAAACAACTCATGACAAAATAGAATATTTTCTGGTTTGCCATCAGTGTAAGAACAGAGCCATTACTATTTCCTGATAGTAAATACAGACTCAATGTACATTTATTCAATGAATATGTGAATTCACCTAAATTGTAATTCCAGAATGAAAATCAGGTTGGAGGCACATGTAATAATTATTTCTTTCTGTGCACTATGATATTGTGGTTTTCAGTACATTGAAGAGGAGATGCCAAAGACAATGCTGACCACAGCTTTGGAGAACAGCAGAGGAGCATGGACCCAAGTTCTGTATGGTTTAATTAACAGTATATATAAGGCAGTGGTTAGAGCCTGGGACAGGTGACCCAAATGATGGAATGGACTCCATGGGTTCATGTGGAAAAGATAGCAAAGGTGGTGATGGACCCTCAGGTCCTGAGTAAAGAAGCCACAGGGAACAAGTAGATGACAGAGCAAACTCTGAGCACAGAAAACAAAGTCTGTGGGCAAACAAACTGCAGTGCAGGAGGTAGTAAGGGAATGTCTGCTTAACATTTCAATAAATGAAGATCCAATTAGATAGATATATAAGGACAGTTGTTGAATACAGAGCTCAAAATCCATCATACAATTAATTATGATATAAAGCTCCCTACACCAAACTTTCATGCACTGCTGACCTGATGGAAGAGGCCTGGAAGTAAGAATGTGGCGCTATGTAAAATCTGCTCCCAGAGAAAAGAAGTGTCTGTAGAGGGAAAAGTGGCTGAAGGAAACCCGTGAATGATTGTCTGAGAACTTATGAGCCAATCTGGAATTAATTGTAAGGAATACATCATGCTATGAACCACACAAATGCAAAACTAAGGATCCACTGTGATTCCTTCAATTTCTAATCAGTTCAACCATTATCTAAACTTTGTGGAAAAGAAAACACAAAGCACTTTACAGGAGAGTTGTTGGATTCTGAGATTAAAAAGTGCAAGATTGGGAATATAAAATATGGACATACATAACAAATCATACACCAATGAAGTGATATCTTGTCCCAGATTTGTTCTAAAACACTTAAGTGAGGGTGTGGGTTGAGGGGTGCAGGAAAGTGAAAGATTATACAGAGGAGTCATAGTAATGATGGTGGAAGTTGGATGATAGGGCAAATGTTTCAAAGAGATATCTTCTATATTTTTGAAGTTCTATCAA
Source organism: Tamandua tetradactyla (assembly GCF_023851605.1). Classification (NCBI taxonomy): domain Eukaryota; kingdom Metazoa; phylum Chordata; class Mammalia; order Pilosa; family Myrmecophagidae; genus Tamandua; species Tamandua tetradactyla. The sequence goes on from NC_135338.1 coordinate 14,733,442, forward strand.
TTTCCATAACAAGTATTTACAAAAATCCTTGTCCCTATCTGCATTGATGGACACATGCCCTATTTTTAATAGATCTTCACAATTGTCAAAGCAGATCAGGATTTCATGTGGAAGTTCATTTAATACAAACAGATAGAAGAGGAGCTGGTGTGGAGATCTTGAAAGGAAGAAGAGTTCAGTGTCCAAGGACAGGGAAGACGGGAAGACTGGAAGCTGAGAGTGAGGGGAGGGCCCTATGAGGTGGGCTGTGGGGATGGGCAGGTGCGTGTCAGGGGCTCCTGAGGGGATTGCATTCTTCAGGAAACAGCAATGAGGAATAACTGTTGGATTCTGAGCCAGGGGACATGCAGGGCCTGAAGAAAAAAGTTCTCTCTGCAGGCCATGGATGGAGAGTACCCCAGGGAAGAAATTGAGCTGGCCCTGGACTATGTACCTAAAGGACCTTGTGAGTGGAGATGTCAGGGCATTTGTGGAGTTAGAGCAAATGTGATGTGGGGCACAGTGAGTGGTTGCTGCTTTACCTGCCCAGGCATCCAGACACATGTGCAAACAGCATGACAGTAAAATACCCAACTCAACTTCCTGCTCATCTTAAAAGAATGAGGAAGAAAATGCAGATGGAAAAAAATCTATTTTCAAAATGAGCAGTTTCTATAATTCGTACGACAAAAGCCTGACAAAAATTTACAACACAAATATGCATCAAACTATAAGCTTTGCTTAGGGAAGGAAGAATGACTTCAGAGAATAAAAAAAATAAAGTCTCACTGTGTAATGGTAAATATTAGTTTACCAAAGGAATTAGTTTTTCAGAAAACACTGAATATAATCTATTCACTGTTCAAATTTAAAGCAATTTTTATCTTTTTGGAATTTTGCCTTTAGAGTTTGCCTTGGGATACTTTTATTCCCTGAAAAAATGTCAATTTTATTCTGTTCCTTTGAACAGCCTCTACCAGCATTTCAGAACAGCCCTTGTGATGCCTCCTCTGTGCCACCTGACCTGATCGACTCCATGTCCTTTCATCTTGGCAGCATCTTCACTGGACACTCCAAAGGGTGTTAGTTCATGCACTTGTTTGCAGCTTCCATGGACCTGGCACCTTCTGGAATGAGGAACTGATTAGAAATCCAGGGAAGCTTCTCAGAGTCACTGTATCTAGGAATAAGAAATAAATGATTGGACACAGGCAGTGGTTGGTGTGGGGGCAGATAGCTGTCCTCAAACACCTTTGGGTATGCTGAGTTTGAGCCCTGTGAACAGGGATGAGGTGAGACCATCTGGAGGTTTCCACCTTTGGGCTCAATATGGACCAGTCACTCCAAGGGGCCCCAGCCTTTGGGTCTGGGCCTTGTGCTCACTGATTGGGACTCAACAGCTGTGTCCTCTCTGGCCTGGCAGAGTCCCCTGAGAAAGGACATTTGTGTTTTCTCTGCAGGTGCTTCCTTCCAGGCCTCTCACAAGGGACTAGCCAAATGTTCTCCAGTGTGGTCTAGTGTGAGCTGAGCTCATCAAGGCTCAGGGAGTGCCTAGGCAAGCAGTGAGTGGAAAAACATTTGCATGAACATCCCCTCCTCTGACAGGGGTGGGAGAGAAAAGGAGGCCTGAGGGAGTCAAGCTCCACTGTGGGCCCCATAGGGTTGTATCCAGCATGGCCTGTGCTCCTCTCCTTCTCATGCTCCTCTCACTGCGCAGGTGAGGACAGGCCTTAGTAACTCAGTGCAGTGGTTCTTCCTGTATGAGTCCTCTCTTCCTCGGACCTCCCAGGAGGCTCTCCCTGGTCCCTACCCTATCACCCATGTGTGTATGTGTTTATAGGTTGCTTCTCCCAGCCTGTGCTGTCTCAGCCATCCTCCCTTTCTGAAACTCTGGAATATCTGTTTGACTCACCTGCATTCTGAGCAGTGGCTTCAGTGTGGGGACTTCTGGATATACTGGTACCAGCAGAAGACAGGGAGCCCTCCTCAGTACCTTCTTATATTCCACATGGACTCAGACAAGCACCAGGGCTTGCAGCAGCCAATTCTCTGGATCCAAGGATGCCTCAACCAATGCTGGGATTTTGCTCATCTCTGGACTGCAGCATGAGGATGGGGCTATTACTGCTGAATATGGCATGGTAACTCTAAGAGTTACACAGTGCTCCAGACCAGTGGAGAAGTGAGACAAAAACCTCTGCCATGCTCCTCCAGTCTGGTGCAGTCACCCTATCACTGCCTGAAGCCTAATCTCACTTAGGCAGGGGCTTCTGTTGACACCTCTTCAGCCAGTGCTTGATTTTCCTGGGAGCACTGTATGTGAAAATATTTTCTCCATTTTTCTCATTCAAACATTTATTTGATCCAATTGCTAATATCTTCTACCTTGAGCATGTCTACATAGGCAGAAAATTGCTTCTTAGGACAAATTATTGCTTCAAGGAGATGAGGGATGAGGAATAGGTGGTTGGGTTCTACCCTCCACCCCACCTCAGCCCACACCCAAGCCAAGGACTGAGGATTACTCAGTGTGGTCTGAGAGCTTCTCATTAGTCAGCTAGATTCACCAGGTCCTAAGTGAGCTCTTCTTCAGACAAGGTCTCTGCTCTCTGACTTCTCACATCCAATAATTCTAGCCTGGCTCTAGAAGCTGTTTCTTCCTTTACAATACCTCCAGGTATGTTGTGCAAATAGTCTGCTCTTCAGTGTCACATGACTGTCTCTTTGACCTCTCAGCAGGTACTGGGTTGTCCAGAGACAGGCTCCCCTCACTCACCTGAGTTCCACTCTATAATTAGTTCCTCTCTTTTTCATTACAAGGTGATTTCTTGATCATGTCAAGAAGTAGAACAGCTTGGGGCATGAAGGGATCAATGATTGGGATAAATAAAGAAGTTCTAATGCTACAAAATACTTGAAGGAGTATAAAGGAGATGTAGAAAAGTTGGTTAAACACTAGTGCTTCAGGAAGGAGATTCTAGGGACCACCAGACCCTGTTCTGGGGTACTCCCCTACTAACACTTCTCCCTGCACAAGGCACTGCCTGAAGAGACTCTGGAAATGGCCCATCAGGAACACCTTGGCTGTTCCTCTCTCCCAACCCTCCTATGAGGATGACCCTCTTAGTTGCTCAACTCAATTAGTTCATGTCCTGGAGAGATCAATGGTCAAGTTCTTTATTAATTCTGGGAGCTTCTCTGGCTTCCCCTGATTGTGAGATTTGACCAAAATTGTGTTGGTGCCTTCAGAGTCTTAGTGTGGCTAAGGCAGCTGGGACTGGTGTCTGCCCTCCCCCAATCAACACAACTCCCATGAGTCCTCCAGGTGGCCTCATGGGTTATCATGACCCCATATTTCCCTTGAGAAGCAGCAAGCTTCTCCTTCCCAGCTTTACTCCCTGCAGGGCCTCTCACATACTCAATTCATTGAAAACATGAAGCATATAGTGGTGATTACATCTTCTGGAGGACAGCCCCCAATCTATCTTACTGCCCTTGGCTCACCTATCTCTGCCTCTCATCAGGCTTCTGAGAGGGTAGAAGCCTGGTGACACTTGCTGTCCCATTGTTGAAAAGGCCCCAGGGAAGCCTGATTAGTGCTGACCACATAGATCATGGCAGAATTTGCAAATGCAGGTGATGCACAATGAGGGAATACCACTCCTGAAAATGGAAATTTTGTTAGAACAGACCAGGAGACCATTATTGGGAGGTAAACATCCTCCCTTGTTTTGGTGAACTCCTTGCTTGGTGGAATTGTCACTGGCCTTGTGGTAATGTGTCTTTTGAACCATCAAAGAAGTCCTTTGTCCATTGGTGTGGTGAGGAGCATATTTGAGAAGATTTTATCCCTTAGCTTCTGTTCCTGAATAGGGAAGTCCTGCTAGGCTCACTGCATGTTGCTATTTTCATGATTGGAATAACCTGGCTTTCTTATTTTGAAAACCCTCAGCATGCACTGTTCTACTCAGGGGATTTTTCTGGTAAGTTTTGGCTCCTATATCCTTAGGGAAGAGACTTCTCTGGCCTCTAAATGCAAACTGGAACATTGTACTGAAGCTGTCTTTTTTTCTTTCTTTTTTTTGCATGGGCAGGAACTAGGAGTCAAACCCAGGTCTCTGACATGGCAGGCAAAAACTTTGCCTGCTGAGCCACTGTGAACCCCCTGCTGTTGTCATTTTGAGATTCCCTGTCTATGTAGCATGGTGGTGTTAGAGTCCAGGTCAGAATGGGACATGTCCCTACATTCATTTGCCCTGGACTTAGAAAAGGCAGGTGAAGTGGGCACACAATGTATCTTCTCAAGAAAGAAGGCACTAATGCCATTCCTCAGCCTGAGGGTATTGAATGATATGAAGGTGCCCTTTGGGGTTTCTATATTCCTAGCCCCAGAGAAAAGTGACCAGAAATGTGAGCCAGATTTTAACCTCAAGAATGAAATAGGTCTTCCAAAAATGACATCTTACATTTTCTATTTCTGAGTGATAGAATAAATTCTCTGCAGAAAATTATCATATATTACAAATTATCACTTGTAAATTGCAATTTGTAAAGCACCAATGTCATTTTTGATAATGTCACAAAGCTACTGAGATAACAAGAACTCAATGAGGCTAGAATGCTTTTGGGGTTAGTTTGCTCATCTCTCAGATTTGTCTTCTTTGGGTGAATTCCTTGAGTCAAAACAGTGGCCAGCAGGATGCCTTGAGAGTGCAGGTGCTGGGCCAGACCACTGATGAACCACTCAGGTGGTTCTCTGGGAGTTAGGGCAACAGAGTCTTTCCTGATCCTACTGGGATGCCCCTCATGACTTCATGAGTTCCTGGGTCTCCAACCCCACACAACTTGTTCAGAAGTGGAGCATCTCATTTTCCTCAATGCAGGCTTTGTCAAAACCTCAGCCCAAGAACAGAATTGTAGTCAGCAAGGAGCTAGAATGTGTTTGCATTGATTGAGTCTGATCCCATAATACTCATGCTGGAGAATGAGATAGAGTTTGTGGACAGAGTTACCAAAATGGAGCCTCAGGAGAGAGCTCTGATGTGTCTCACCATGGCCTGAAGACTTTCTCCCTCAGCCATTTTCAAAGGCAGCCTTTGCCAGGGGTTTATGGGAAGGGGTCTGCAGTTGCTCAGGACCTGCATTTCATCTCTATTTTGAATGTAGCAGGTGTGCTGTGACCCCAGACTTACTCATGTTTACCTCCCTTCCCCTATTTCTAATGTCTTTGCATGAGTCTGGAATTAGACAATTGCCATCACTGGCTATACTCCTGGTCAGAAAATCACCATATTTTGTCCTGGAAGTCTCAGCTAAGTGGGCTGTGTTAATGCTCACTGGCATGAAAAACTTCCATACAGAAACCCCATGAGTGTGGTGCTTGATGTTACCCAGATGACAACTCATGCTGGAGGTTATTATTACATGCCTGAAGGAAGTGTGTGAGAACTGATACTGCATTTTGACACCGGGGGAGTGAAATGAGCCCTCCCTTCTTTTCCTCTTGCCTATTACTCCCCTGTCAACACCTAGATCAACACCAGCTCAGTGGGAGCTTTCTGCTGTCCCTCTGCCACCAGCATGAGTTGCTGAGGACATTCCATGCACTTGGGTCTTTGTTTTTTAATGGATATCAAACAATAATCTTTAATTAGGTGACACAAATATGAAAAAGGAGTATGTATAGTGAAGGCTTTTAAAGGCATTTAGAAAATGTACAATGCAATCAATATTTCATGTGGGCTTTTATGTGGCTACAAATTCACATTTCTGTACATGCCATGATGTACAGCTGAACACTATGCCACAATTTAAAAATAAAAACATAAGCCCAGCTGAATGATGCTTTTCAACAGCAGCTCTTCAAATCAGATTAGAGAAGCACGGTGAATACCACCTTGCTTGTGTCTTTAGGAATATCTTCCCTTCTGTTATTTTCCAGCCTTAGACATGACCATTGATTTCCCTTGTTTGATTGCATTGTCTAATGCTTGCAGGAATAATAGACAATAGTGGACATCTTTGCCTTTCCCTGATCTTAGTGCAAATCACACATTTTCTATACTGCTAGTTTTAGGAACAAGCATTTTACATGGGAATTTCTACCACCATGTGTAAAAAGTTTTCATCTATTTTTATTTTCTCAAGTGTTAAATTTTCTTAAACATTCTTTCATAATCTGTTGAGGTAATAATAGGAATTTTCTTTTAATCTGTTAATATGGTATACTATACTAAAGGATTTCCCAATAATGAAACAAATTCACATTCCTGGAATAAATCCCACTTTGGTCATTGTGCAGATTTAAACTGTTGTGGACCCCAGAAAAGCCATGGTCTTTAATCCTCATTCAATATTGCTAGGTGGGATCTTCTTTATTGCTTCCATGGGCATGTGACCAACCCCATTGTGGGCAGTAACTTTTGACTCATGTGGATGTGTCTTCACCCATTCAAGGTGGGGTTGCTTACAGGAATCCTTTGAGAGGGAACCATTTCAGAAAGAGCTTTAGTGGTGATGAAGCCCAGACATCTTTGGACATGCAGAAGGAGAGAGCCCCAAGGGAAGACACAGGAAATGAGGAAAGCTAGCAGATATGACCATACACCTTCCCAGTTAAGAAAGAAACCCTGAACTTCATCAGCCCTTTCTCTGGAGTTAAGGTATCTTTCTCTGGATGCCTTAGTTTGCACATTTTCATTGCCTTCGATCTGTAAACTTACAATTTAATAAATTCCCTTTTTAAAAGTCATTCCATTTCTGGTGTATTACATCCCAGCAGCTTTGACTATGTAAAGTAGTCATATTGTATCAGTTTCTCAATGAGCTGTTAGTTTCTATTTGTTAATAATTATTATAAGTTTAGCATCAAGCTGGTGATACTGGTCCATCATACTTTTCTGTTTTTAAACTCTTTGTCAGGTGTAGGTTGTCAGTGTTATACTTGCTTTATAAAAGAATTAGAAAAGTTACATACTTTTCAGTGTTTTGGAACATACTGTGAAGCAGAGAAATTGGACCCAGGTCATCTTCAAGGTGTGGTGGAAATCCCTTCTGAGATGTGTTTTATAATAATTGATATATTTAAGGTTTTTATCTTTAATAAAGCCAATTTTGTTAATGCTATTTTCATAATTAAGTTAGTATTTAATCTAGGTTTCTTTTTCTTTTTTTTCACTGAGGTGCTAAGTTAATTCAAGGTTCTTTTGAATTTCTAATTTTATAAAGATTACTAGAATATCGCCATTTCATATATTGTCTACTTTATATTGCAGTCTCCCTTTGTGTTAAATAAGTTAGCAAGTGTGTGCCCTTTCTTTCTTATTTCTTAAATAATGGGTTGATTAGAGATTCGATCTACTATTTTTCTGTTCTCAACTTCATTAATTTTTCTTTTATTATAATGGAATTATATTGATGATGTGTTCTTTCTAGTATGAAGTGATTATCATTTATTTTTCCTGACAACTCTAACTTCCTAATTTTTCCTACTTTTTCCCTTCACCCTATGGTTCTCAAAGACTCACCTCCATTTTCCTTTTAATTCACTTCTCCATCCATCCATCAAAGATGTCTTCCTTTTGCTTCAATGGACTTTAACCTTCTTTCCTTACAGTTCAGAGCTCTCTTCTGAATGAACACTGTGATTTCTCTTCATAGTTAGGGGTGTTTTCTATTTCTGGCCATGACTCCAGATCAGTAATAGGTCTGCTGTGAGCTTTCTTCTAAGTCTTTCAACATTTCCTTAAGCTGACCATGCTTCCTGCTAAGGCTTCTGACTTCTGATGGGAACATGGGAAGTACCTTTCTAGGATTAGGAGGTTTGTTTATTTTGCTTTGTTTTGTTTTTCACCAACAGGAACTAGAAGTTTGTGCATTCACTGCCATCCATACACTGAAGGTGCCCGTTTTGAGTAGTTTCAGTTGTCCTTTGTTTTCTTGTATGTATATATTTTTAATTCTATGTTTTGAAAGAGGCATCATAAATGCTTTGAACTTCCTTAGTGCACATTAACACAGATATCCAGAATAGTATATTCCACATTTTGAAAAAAAAGGAAAAAATTTCAGACAAAAAGATATTTCCTTAAAGTGTTAATGCATTTTCTACCATTTACCTCATCTCTAAAATTGCTTTAAATGGTGAAAAATGTTAGGCATAGAAAATTGTTATGATAAGTATGTGTTATTTTTTCCTGGAACTTAACAACACAACATAAAAAGTAAGTGAAACTAGAGTTATAAAGAAAAATGGGATTGAGCTATTTTTCCACCATCAGGATGTGACATATTTCACTAACAATATGCAATGGAATTTATTTAATTTAAAAAACTGACTTAGTATAAATAAATATATAAAACAATATGCTTATATTTATTCTCTCAATAACAAGTTCAATATAACATTATATTAAATATAATAGATACTTGTATTTTCATATATTAAAATATTCCATTCATATAAACAGAATATTAAACTGCTAGCATTAATATTCCAAGATTTGCATGGTAAATATATAAATAACTATAACACTCCCTATGGAAAATCAAATAAAATGTATAGAATTGGCAAAATTTTTTTCTTTAGTAAGAAAACTACTTATAAAGAGGTGGACAGTTGGTAGATGATCTTAGTAGGTTATGTTCTGAGACATTATATTTTCTTAGTTTTGAATATGGATGGAGGAGTTTTTATAATTTCAAGGAGACAGGACAATGCCTTCTCCTTTCGAGGACTTCCATGTTTCATCAGCAAGTTGTCCCCTTCCACATCTTTGTCTCTCAGCCCATATTCTTTCTTTATCTAGGGCACCCCTTCCTATGTATAACTCACCTTCCATGTTAAGGAATATCTTTTTAAAGGTGCCTTCCTTAAATTCCTGACATGTTTTTTTTTGTTTGTTTGTTTTAGACAATAATTTACTCTTGCAGCAAATTTTATATTTGCTTTACCTTTATTGAAATTCCTCTTTTAAACTACAAATGTCCCACACATTTGGAGCATATTAACATTAGTTATATTAGAGCTGGTCACAGTGTGGGCCACACAGGTTATTTAGTCACAGTCTGCTACATGACAGTGACCAGGTCAGATGACAGAAGCTCATAAGACCATCGAGAAGGTTAAAAGTTTGACTGTGGCCAGTTGGTGGGCATTATAGGGCTGTCCTATAGGAACTGCATGGAGGGCTCCCACATTTGGGTGTGACCCTAATGCCAGGAAACTTGGGGCAGAACCCTGTATTCCCAAGGGGGACCCAGTGCTGGGTCCTCTCTGGGCATGGCAGACCCTCCTGCTCACAGGCCATGTGCTTCAAAAGCTGCTTCCTCCCAGGGCTCTCCTGAGGGGCACCAGATTAGCCCTACCCATCACATCTCTCTATCCATAAGACCTTCAGCTCAGTAAAAATTGGACACAATTTATATGGCTAACCCTTCTTTTGCTAAGGCCAGTAAAGGGAGGACAAGAGCAGCCCAAGTCATTGAGGTCCTCAGGGACCATGTCCACCATGGCCTGAACTCTTCCCCTGCTCCTGTCCCACTGCACAGGTGGGGACAGGTCTCAGCCACTGGCTCAGATATCAGTAGATCTGTTTATTCTCTAACACTCTTGACTTTCTCTCTGCAGCTTCCTTTTCCCAGTCTGTGCTGACTCAGCTGTCTGCCCTCTCTGTATTCCTGGGAACTCCCATGAGACTTACCTACACTCTGAGAAGGGGCATCAATATTGCAGGAGAAAAACATAGAGCGTTATCAACAGAGGGGAGGGAGCTCTCCCAGGATACTCCTGTTCTATTACTCAAACTCAAATAAGCAATTGGTATATTGGTTTTCTAGTCACTTCTCTGGGTTGAAAGAGGTATGAGCAAATACAGTACATTTGGTCATCTCTGGGCACCAGTCGGATGCTGATGCTGACAATTACTGACAGATGTGGGAGGACATTTTCACCATTCACACAGGGCCCAGGACCAGGGGGAAGTGAGACACAAACCCCCACTGCTCCTCTGAATGAACCTCCTCCCTTTGTGATCTGAAAAAAATGAGGTACAATAAAAGAAAAAAGAAGGGCTTTGAAATGATTACTGAGATCTATTTTGAAAACACATATAGTTGAAACATTTCAGTTATTTGCACTAGGAGACTTGAGAGGGAAAAAATCCCCAATTATTCTATTTTAGGGAGAGCTGCAATATTTAGTCTCATTCCACACCTTTGGGGCTGGTGAGCTATTGCATCTGAGAGGTGAGCTTTTTTGCCATTAATTGTGATGCAATCACCTCTCCTGGAAAAACAGTCCCTTCATCTAGAATCTGGAGTCCCCACAGCCCACTATGTCTAGATGAGCTGTAGCCCAACAGAGTTGATCAGGATGAACTGGGACCTCCAAAGGGAAACCTCATGCTTGTCAGAGACTCCGGTTAGGTCTGAAGCCTTGAGGTCATGTGGAGTACACTGCCCAATACTGAGATGACCCTGTCATCAGAGAAACCACTCAGGCCTCTATGGAAGCTGAACAAACCCTGGGACACCCAGCTGGGACTGTCCCACATCTCTGACTTTCAGGACCCAAGGGCTCCTAGAAACCAGGTTTCCTCTCCCTCAGGCCAAGGTCAGGGTGTCTCCTCATCCTGGCCTAGGAAGACCCAGGACTGGAAGGCTCCAGGGAAAGACAGAGAGCAAGGTTTTTTAAAAAATATTTTTATTGACACATCTTTGCACACATGCATTCCATATGTGGTGTACAATCAATGGCTCACAATATCAGCGTAGTTCTGTATTCATCACCATGAGCATTTTTTAGAACATTTGCATCACTCCATAAAAAGTACAAATAAAAAATAAAAAATCATACACATCATACCCCTTATCCCTCCCTCTCATTGACCACTAGTATTTCCATCTATAAAATTTATTTTGCCCCTTATTTCCACAATTATTTATTTATTTTTATCCATATATTTTACTCATCTGTACATACCCTGGGTAAAAGTAGCATCAGACATAAGGTTTTCACAATCACACAGTCACATTGTAAAAGTTATATCTTTATACAATTGTCTTTAAAATTCTAGGCTACTGGAACAGAGCTCAATGGTTTCAGGTACTTCCCTCCAACCACTCTAATACACCATGAACTAAAAAGTTTTATCTATATAATGCATAGAAGTAACCCCCAAGATAACCTCTCAACTCTGAAATCTCTCAGCCACTGAAATTTTATTTTGTCTCATTTCTCTTTTCTCCCTTTTGATCAAGAATGCTTTCTCAACCCCTTGATCCTGGGTCTTGACTCATCCTTGTAGTTCTGTCCCATGGTGCCAGGGAGATTTACACCCCTGGGAGCATTGTCTCACAAAAGGGGGGAGGACAGTGAGTTCACCTGCCAAGTTGGCTTACAGAGAAAACCACATCTGAGCAACAAAAGAGGTTCTCTGGGGTTAACACTTAGGCCTAATTTTAAGAAGGTTTAGCTTATCCTATGTAGGAATCAGTTTCATAGTGGTGAACTCCAAGATTCAGGCCTTAGCTTATTGATTTAATTGTCCCCACTGCTTGTGAGAATATCAGAAATTCTCTAAATGGGAAAGTTGAATATTTCCTCTTTTCTCCCCATTCCACCAAAAAGACTTTGCAAAAACTTCTTCACTCACTGCCCAAATTTCTCTGAGGTATATTGGAGCATCACACTAGCCTGGACAAACCAACAAAATCTCAAGAGTCTATGTACTCATGGTAAGAGAACATGGTGGTACTTAGATGTAGCAACTCCTTCCTTTATTTGTTTTAGGAGATGTAAAGAGACTGAAGGCATTGTCTCCAGAAAGAGCTTCAGGAGGCAGAATCTGAGCCCCTCCCCTCACAGAGGAAGGCCCACTTCACATTGGGTGTGAGAGATGGGAGATCCACACCCAGCTCTGCCCCATGCCCCTTCTCTCTGGTACTCACAATCCTCTATGAACCCCTCCAAGGTGTATCCCAGGTGGAGTTGGTTCAGCCACCCTATGTTTCCAAGCACATAAGACAGAACCTGAAGTCATGTGGAAAAAGCAACAAGGCATGAACTGAAGGAGTACCTTGTCTGCAGCAACACCAGGGCTGTGTCCCCTAGCCCCTGACCTACAGAAACAACAACCAACCCTTGGTCTCCAGGATCCATTTTATGACTTCAGATGGAGCAGCTCAGCCTCTCTGAGCCTCTCTGTGCTCCAGCATGTGGATATGGCTAGTTGTCACTGCTCAGGGTTCAGCAGTAGGTCACCCAGGGCTCCAGGCCCTCAGTGGCAAGAGACACAACCAGTAGCTTCCCCATCCTCCCTAGACACAGGGAACTCACTGTGCACCTTTGATGTGGACTCCTGATATTTAATTGCTTGGTTCCATATGAAAATATGGTGCACTATTCAGGCCTATTATATATAATTGTATGAGCTAAAATGCCTGGACCTGCAGGATTAACAAATGCCTACATGCAACATCCCTCTGAATGTATCTGAGGCTACAGAAAGATGTGTGCACACCCATGCATTATAGTGTTGCCAGGAAGGTTTCATGTCCACTTCACTTTCCAAAATAATTGATGAAAAATGCAAGGTATAGCTAAGGGAACATTCATGTTCCAGATTTTTCTTTACTAGTACAATTGGAGGAGATGGCTTTATATACCCAGGTGCACAGACTTCTGACCAATGGTGACCATTCACCAATGTTATCAGCAACCCACTCACCTTTTTTCCTAGCCTTGACATATGCCCTGTCCCGTGACTAGAAAGCCCTTTCTGCTTCTCTGCCACAGAGTTCACCAGATGACCTGTTTCACGTCCAAACATACACATCACACTTTTGTTCAGACTTCTTACCCCAATACCCTGTGCACCCCCCACACACACATAAAATATGCACATAGCAATTTTGCCAGTTGCATGCTCCTATGGCACCCTTTAGTTGTCCTCTCAGTTACCACGTTCAGTGTCTGGCAAAACACAGGAAAATTGGAGCCACAGGGAAACAGTTGGCAGAGACTGACATTTTCTTTATAGTGATAGCCAGTGTAATAATAGTTTCAATTAAGAGACACATCCATGTGTGAGAACATCCCTTTTCCAATACAGGACCTATGGATGTCCCTTCTTCTGTTTCAGTCTTGAGCAGTGACATCAAGAATAATGTGAGTGAAATGGAGAACACTGTGCCCATGGGTTTATTGGCATCCCAGAAGCCAGAAGATGTTTGTGTTTTGGCTAGCAAAGTGTGCTGTGCGATGATCTGGGAATGAGGAGACTGGGTCTGACAGCTGGTCAACCACTCAGCTGGATCCAGGGGAGTTGGGCCAATGGATTTCTCCCTGTTCTGGGATTTTCTTGCAACTGTGACTCACCATGTGACTCCATGATAGCCTGCCTGGAACCCTCACCCCATTCCATCTGAATTGGGTCATCTTCATTTCTTCAGTGAGGTATTTGATTATATCTGGTCCAAGAAAGGGCTAGTGGATAGCAAGGACACAGAAGGTGTCCACATGCAATAAGTTGACTCCTGGGGATTTCTGGCCAGGGTATAATACTCAGGTTGAGGGTAGAGGTCCCAGAGTGGAGCTTCAAATGAAAGAGCTCTGAGGGCTTTTCATCAGGCTCCCTAAGTTCTTCTACAAGATTTAGAGAAAGGAGCTTCTGGGACACACAGAACTGGACTTTCTGACAAGGAAGTGAAGCAAAAACCCCTAAGAGTATGGGCTTAGGTCTCTTTTCAATGAAAGTCTGAGGTAGAGGTACTTAAAGGGGATACTTCTGTTCGGCAATCTTTCCCTGAATGGAGGCAAAAGAAACACATGGGTTATGTCTGCAAAGTGAGACTGAACAGGATTTCTTAGTATTACACAGCCTGTGCTAGTTTGCAGGCTGCCAGGATGCAATATACCAAAACTGGAATGGTGTTTAAAAGGGGGGAATTTAATAAATTACAAGTTTGCACTTCTAAGGAAGTAAAAGACAAGAGGTCATCTTCACTCAAGAAAGGCCAAGAGTTCAGAAACTCCTCTGTTAGCTGGGTAGCCACATGGCTGGCATCTGATGGTCCCTTGCTTCTGGATTCTGCTGCTCTCACCTTCTGTTCCTCTGAGGTTTCCTCATTTTATTTCTCCAGGGCTGGCTTTCATCTCTTGGCTTCCTTTGGCTCCCTTTAAGCTTGGTTTGCTTAACATCTCCTGGCAACATCTGCTGGGCTCCAAGCATCTCCAAAGATCAGTTTCTCTGTTCTTCATTTGTCTGCATCTGTGTCAGCTATGCTATGAGTTTTCTGTTGGCTCTGAGGCTTCTGCCATTTCTATTTCTCTCCAAAATATTAACTCATTTATAGGAGTCCAATAATCTACTCATGATCTACCTGGAATGGGTGGAGCCACATCTCCATCTAATCAAAGGTCATGCCCACTATTTGTTGTCACATCTCCATGGACAAAATCTAATAAAAATATTCAAACCTTCAATATTGAATCAAGATTAAAAGAAAGGGTTTCCTTCACAAGATTGAGTCAGAATTAAAACATGGCTATTCTGGGGTACATAATTTTCAAATCAGCACACAGCCAGATCAGGAAATGAGCCCTATCTGCCCTATGTGCCTCAAATATACTGGAACAAGTTAATAAGAGTAAATACTGGGGGTAAGATGGTGGCTTAGTGAGGTGTGGAATTTTGTTTGTCATCCAGAAAAGCTAGTAAAAAGCCAGAAACCTGTACAGAACAATTGCTGGGGCTCCATCAGTGACTGGACACAGATTATAAACCAATCTGGACCATGGACAGGCTAAGACCCCACACAGAAGTGTAAGTCTCCCTGGCCATGGAGGCTAGTGCCCATCCCCCACTTGCATGGTTGGGTGAATCTCCAAAGGGAAAGGAAACAGATTTTACTAGCAAGTGCTTAGCTCAGCCAAGGAACACTTGCAGAATTAATTAACAAATTCTGACTAATGAAAATGGGCCACCAGCACATTTAAACCTGGAATAAGGGTTAAAGGCACTAGGAGCTTTTGCCCCAGCAAAGAGAGGGTGGGGTCGACAAAAAAAAGAGACTTTTTGAGTCAGACAGCAAAAAATAATGCAAATGGGCTTGGTCCCTAGAAAAGGGGGCACATAGAGCCTAGAGACACATACAGCCACATACTAACTTCAACTCTTGATTGGCAAACCTGAAAAGCAGTTCATTAGATAGAATTAGTAGCCTTCTCAGGCTGCCACACTCTCCCAGGCAAGAGTGGAATTAAGTTTGTCTGAGAAACAAAGTAGCTAGTCTCGTGAAAGGAGTTGATTCCCTAAAATGCATGACTTCTCCAAGAGAAAGGTGGGACCCAACTCAAATGGAATATTTCCTTCAAGGAATTCAGGCCACAAGGGCTGGAAACAGAAGCAATTAATGTCAACCTGCAACCTCCCCTCTGACTGCTGAAATCAAAGGCCCCACACCACTTTACACTGGTAGGAAGCCATGAGTAGACAAGTATCATATGCCGGGCAGGATAAGAAACACACAGAGCCTAGAGGCTTCATGGGAGAGCCTGACGACCTGCGGATTCTCATTGTCAGGGACACTCTTTTCTCCTGAGAGGTGGGCCAGTCCAGTCTGGCAAAATCTGATTGGGGTATATAATATTTGAGGAAATGCTCCTCAAAGAAAAAGAAAAGCCTACATATAGGCAGGGCAAGGAAAAGAAAAAACAAGAACTGAAAAACTCTGAACAGTTAAACAGAACATACGTTAGAGGTGTAGAATAAGTTGAACTGAATGTCAAAGAACAGATAGAAAACAAAGCCAAAAGTAAGCAAATCCTAGGTAAAAATGTTAAAACAACCTCCAGAATAAACTAGTTAAGGAAATCAAATCACTAGACACCATCAAAAAATAATGACTCATAATAAGAAAATTGAAGATATGGCTCAGTTGAAGGAACAAACCAACAATTCAAATGAGATATGGGGGTTGAAACAACTAATTCAGGATGTTCAGACAGGTGTAGAAAATTTCATCAAAAATCAAAGCAAGAGTTGAGGGAGGATACAAACAAGACATTGGGCAAACAAAAAGAAGAAATCTAAACTCTGGGGGAAAATTGCAGAATTTATGGAATGAAAGGCACAATAGAAGAGATTTAAAAAATCAATGGAAATCTAAAACAATAGATTTGAAGAGGCAGAAGAAAGGATTAGTGAAGAAGAGGACTAGACATCTGAAATCCAACACATGAAAGAAAACATAAGGAAAAGAATGGAAAAATATGGGCAGCATCACAGGGAATTCAATGACAGCATCGAGTACATGAATATATGTTGTGTGTGTCCCAGAAGGAGAAAAGAAAGGAAAAGGAAGATAAAGACTAATGGGAGAAATCATCACTGAAAATTTCCCATCTCTTATGAAAGATATGAAATTACAGGTCCAAGAAGTGCAGTGTACCACAAACAGGATAGATCCAAATAGACATACTCCAAGATACTTTCTAATCAGATTGTCAGGTGTTGAAGAAAAAGAGAGATTTTTGAAAGCACTAAGAGAAAAGCAAGCCATCACACACAAGTGAAGACCAATGTCATTATGTGTGGATTTCTCAGGGTAAACCATGGAGGGAAGAAACCAGTGGTATGATATATTTAAGATTCTAAAAGACAGAAACTGCCAACCAAGAATTGTATATGCAGCAAAATTGTTCTTCAAAAATGAGGGGAACAGTAAAATATTTTCAGATAAACAATCACTGAAAGAATTTGTGACCAAGAGACTGCTCTGCAAAAAATACTAAAGGACACACTGTATGCAGATAAGAAAAAGCAAGAGAAAGAGTCTTGGAAAAGAGTGTAGAAATGAAGATTATCTGCAAAGATAAAAAGAGAGAAAAAAATAGATATGACATATGAAATCCAAAAAGACAAAATGGTGGCAGAAACTATTGCCTTTACACTAAGAACATCAAATGTTAAAGGACTAAACTTCCCAATCATAAGACATTGACTGGCAGAATGGACTTAAAAACAGAACTCATCTATATGCTGTCTATAGAAGACTCATTTTAGACCCAAAGACAAAAATAAGTAGTGATAGGTTAGAAAAAGATATTTCATGCAAATAACAATCAGAAAAGAGCAAGAGTAACTATATTTATATCCGACAAATTAGACTTCAAATGTAAAACAATTAAAAGAGACAAAGAAGCTCACTATTTATTAATAAAAGGAAGAATTCAACAAGAAAATATAGGAATCATAAATATTTATGCACCAAGCCAGAGTGCTCCAAAATACATTGGCAAAAACTGACAACACTGAAGGGAGAAATAGACACCTCTACCACAATAGTTGGAGACTTCAATTCCCCAATGGATAGAACATCTAGACAGAGGATCAGCAAAGAAACAAAGAATTTTAATAGTACAATAAATGAACTAGACTTAAAAGATGTTTAACAGCAGGATACACATTTTTTGCAAGTGCTCATGGATCATTCTCAAGGACAGATCATATGCTGCGTCATAAAGCAAGTCTCAATAAATTTTAAAAGGTTGAAATAATAAAAAACACTACCTTAAATTGTAATGGATTGAAATTGGAAATCAATAGGAAGCAGAGGGCCAGAAAATTCACAAATATATGGTGGCTCAACAGCACACTCATAAATAACCAGTGGGTCAAAGAAGAAATTACAAGATAAATCAGTAGCTGTCTCTATGCAAATGCAAATGAAAACACAACTTACATAAATTTATGGGATTCAGCAAAGACAGTACTAAGGGGGAGATCTATTGCCTTAAATGCATATGTTAAAAAAGAAGAAAATAGCAAAAATTGAGGAATTAATTTCACTTGGAAGAACTAGAGTAAGAAGAGCAAACTAACCCCAAAGCAAACAAAGGAAAGAAATAATGAAGATTAGAGCAGGAATAAATGAAATTGAGGACATGAAAACAATTAAGGAAATCAACAAAACCTGAAGTTGGTTCTTTGTGAAAATCAATAAAATTCATGGGGCCTTAGCTAGAATAACAAAGAGATAGATAGATAGATAGACAGAGAGAGAGAGAGAGAGAGAGAGAGAGAGAGAGAGAGAGAGAGAGAGAGAGAGAGAGAGAGAGAGAGAGAATGCAAATAGATAAAATCAGAAATGGAAGAGGAGACATGACCACTGACCCCACAGAAATAAAGGAAATAAAGGAGGTGATGAGAGGATGCTATGGACAACTTTATGTTAATAAATGAGACAATGTAGATGAAATGGACAGCTTCTTAGAGAGGTATAAACAACCAACATTGACTCAAGAAGAAATAGACGACCTCAACAAACCAATCACAAGTAGAGAAATTGAATCAGTCATTTAGAAACCCCCCAAAAAGAAAAGTCCAGGACCAGATGGTTTCACATATGAAGTCTGTCAAGCATTCAAAAAAGAGGTAGTACCAATCCTGCTCAAACTCTTCAAAATATTGAAGAAGAGGGAAGGCTACCTTACTCATTCCATGAAGCCAACATCACCCTACTACCAAAGCCAAACAAAGATACTACAAGAAAAGAAAATTACAGACCAATCTCTATAATGAATATAGATGCAAAAATCCTCAACAGAATTCTTGTGAAACAAATATAGCAGCATATTAAAGGAATTATACACCATGGCAAGGTGGGATTTATTCCAGCTATGCAAGGGTGGTTCAACATAAGAAAATCAATTAATGTAATACACCACATCAACAAATCAAAGTAGAAAAACCACATGATCATTTCGATTGATGCACGAAAGGCATTTAAAAAAATTCGATCTCCTTTCTTGATGAAAACACTCAAAATCAAGGAATAGAAGGGAATTTCCTTAACTTGATAAAGGGAATATATTAAAAACCCTCAGCTAACATCATCATCCTCAATGGGAAAAGGCTAAAATCTTCCCCCCTAAGATTCAAAACAACATAAAGATGTCCACTGTCACCATTGTGATTCAATATTGTGCTGGAAGTTCTAGCCAGAGCAATTAGACAAGAAAAAGAAATACAAGGCATCAAAATTGGAAATGAAGAAGTAAAACTCTCACTGTTTGTAGATGATATGATACTATATAACAAAAAACACCCCAAAATCCACAGCAAAACTACTAGAGTGAATAAATAAGTAGAGCGAAGTGGCAGCTTACAAAATCAACACTCAAAAATCTGTAGTGTTTCTATACACTAGTAATCAGTGATCTGAGGGGGAAATCTAGAAAAAATTCCATTTACAATTACAACCAAAAGAACAAAATATTTAGGAATAAATTTAAGTAAGGATACAAAAGACCTATACATAGAATCCTAGAAGAAAGTGCTGAAAGAAATCACAGAAAACCAGAATAAATGAAAGGGCATAATGGATTCATGGATTGGAAAACTAAATAAAGTTCAGATGTCAATTCTTCCTAAATTTATTTATACATTCAGTGTGGTACCAATTAAAATCCCAAAGAAACTTACTTTGCAGAAATAGATAAATCAATAACCAAATTTATTTGGAAGGGCAGGGTGCCCTGAATAGCTAAAAATATCTTCAGAAAGGAAAATGAAGTCTGAAGTCTCACACTACCTGACTTTAAGGCATATTATGAAGCCACAGTGGCCAAAACAGCAATGTATGGTATAAAGATAGGTATACTGACTAGTGGAATTGAATAGAGTGTTCAGATATAGACCCATTCATCTATTAACAACTGATCTTTGATAATGCAGTCAATCCAACTTATGTGGGACAGAACAATCTCTTCAATAAATGGTGCTTGGAGAACTGGATATCCATATTCAAAAGAATGAAAGAGGATCCATATCTCACACATTATACAAAAATTAACTCAAAATGGATCAAAGACCTAAACATTAGACCTAAAACCATAAAAGTTTTAGAAGAAAATTTAAGGAAATATCTTATAAAACTTGTAAGAGGAGGTGGTTTCCTAGATCTATCACCCAAAGCATGAGCATTGAAGAAATAAATAGGAACTTCTCAAAATTACACACTTTTGTGCATCAAGGAACTTTATCATGAAGAAAAAAAGGCAACCTACACAATGGGAGATAATATTTGGAAACAACCTATCAGATAAGGGTCTGGTATCCATAATATATAAAGAAATTGTTCAACTCAACAGCAAAAAGACAAACAATTTAAAAAATGGGCAAAGAAATTAACAGACATTTCTCAAAAGAAGAAATACAAATATCTGAAAGGCACATGAAAAGCACTCAACTTCACTGGCTATTAGTGAAATTTAAATCAAAACCACAATGAGATATCATCTCACACTCACCAGAATGGCCATTATTAAAAAAATAGAAAATGGCACATGCTGGAGAGGATGTCATAAAGAGGCACACTAATCCACTGTTAGTAGGAATGTAAATGGTACAACCACTGTGGAAGGAAAATTGGCACTTCCTCAAGAAGCTAAGTATAGATTTGTACCATATGGTCTAGGAGCAAGACCATTGCTAGGTATCTATTCAGAGGATATGAGGGCAAGGACACAAATGGACCTTTGCACACCAATGTTTATAGCAGCACTATTTACAATTGCCAAGAGATGGAAACAGCTCAAATGTCCATCAACAGAAGAGTGGTTAAACAAGCTGTGGTATGCACATATGATGGAATATTATGCAGCTGTGAGACAGAATAAAGTCATGAAGCATGTAACAATGTGCATGGACCTTGAGGAAGATATGCTGAGTGAGATTAGCCAGAAACAAAAGGACAAATACTTTATAGTCTCACTGACATGAGCTAACATTAATGAGTGGGCTTGGAGAATTTCAGATAAAAACAGAGGTCATCAAGAGATAGAAGTAGGGTAGAGATTTGGTAATTGGAGCTGAAGGGATACAGATTGTGTAACAGGAGTGATTGTAAAAATTCAGAAATGTATAGCACAATAGTACCTGAGTGTAACACAATAATGTAAGTACACTGAATGAAGCTGAGTGTGAGAATGATAGAGGGAGGAAGACTGTGGGCACATATGAAACCAGAAGGAAAGATAAACAATAAAGATTGAGAGGGTATAATGTAGGAATGCCTAGTGTACAATGATAGTGAATAAAGATACAAATTAAAAAATGGTTTTTTCATGAGGAAGAAAAAAGAATGTCAATACCGTAAGGTGTTGAAAATAGATGGTCACTCATACTTTAAAACCTCAATTACTGTGTGAGATTAAAGTGAGAAGTGTTCATTTGGTACTAAATCTATATTTAATTAGTACATTTCCTAATTTAACTTATATGGACAGTTTAATTGAACACCATAAGCACATGGAACCTTGAATAGGACATGAGATTTGTTAGGTTTGTCCAGGTTAGTGTGATGTTCCACTAAATCCTAGAGTGATTTCCACAGTGAATAAAGAAGTATTTGCAAAGTCCTCATGGAGTAATAGGGAGAAAGAAGGAAAGTTCAACTTTCCCATTTGGAGAATTCCTGATATTCTGACAAGCAGTAATGAACCAAATCAATAGGCTGAGCCCTTGATCTTGGGGTTTGTTCCTATGAAACTTATTCCCATAAAGGATTGGCCAAACCTACTTAAAATTAGGCCTAAATGTCACCCTCAGTGAATCTACTTTTTCTCAGATGTGGCCTCTCTCTCTCTCAGCCAACATGGCAAGTGAACTCACTGCCCTCCCCCTCTTGATGTGGAACATGACTCTCAGGGGTGTAAAGCTCCCTGGCAACATGGGACAGAAATCCTAGAATGAACTGTGACTCAGCACCAGGGGAATGAGAAAACCTTCTTGACCAAAAGGGGGAAGAGAGAAATGAGACAAAATAAAATGTCACTGCTTGAGAGATTTCAAAGAGAGTTGAGAGGTTATCCTGGAAGTTATTCTTATGCATTATATAGATTTCCCTTTTCAGTTTATGGTAAATCTGAGCAGCTAAAGGGAAATACTTGAAACTGTAGAGCTGTTCTCCAGTAGCCTTGTTTCTTGAAGATGACTGTATAAAGATATAATGTTTACAATGTGACTGTGTAACTGTGAAAACCTTGTGTCTGATATTCCCTTTATCTAGGATATGGACAGATTACTTAAAAATATGAATAAAAAATAAAAAATTGGAGGAACAAAGGTTAAAATATATTGGGTAGATGGAAATACTGGTGGTCAGTGAGAGGAAGGCATAAGGGGTGTGGTATGTATGAGTTTCTTCTTTTTTTATTTCTTTTTTCTGGAGTGATGCAAGTGTTCTAAGAAATGATCATGGTGATGAATATGCTACTATGTGATGATATTGTAAACCATTGATTACACACTATGTATGGAATGTTTGTATGTTAAGAATATTTGTGTTTGTATGTTGTTTTGTCAATAAAAATATCTTAAAAATATTATTTTTTAGCCTCTATTACAGAAATTATACATTGATTTCTCAGTTCTGTTTCAACTTATGTTTTCATAGCATATGACATGAATTTTTTTTTATTTTTCAAAATGGACTATTAAGTACATGCTATCATAAATAATTTTAAAACTAACCCTTTTCTGCCAGCTGTTGATTTTTATGGTTCACAATAGAAAATTTTCTTCAGTTTCAAACATCCAGTGCAATCATTCATGCTTTTTAATTTAACATTATTTTTTGATTTTTCAAAAGTTAATTTAAAAATAAAATTTAAATATACCTAGTTTTGAATAAGAAAAACTATATATTTCCCACATTAGGGACTTCGTAAACACGTATTTTAATAATTTCTTTAAGCAATGGTACAACAGAAATTATGGACTACCACCACAAAATGACGAAGTAGCAACTTTAGAGGTTTTTAAACACATTTGAGCCATAAATAGCTCAATAAAATTGTGGAAAAAATAAACACACCTACACACACATAGTAAACCACCTTCACTCTCCTAAGCACAGCGTTTGAAGAGGTTATGGAGTAGAATCGAGTCACTGCATCCTGGGTGGCCATGTGTTCACTCACCTTATACTAATGAGCTAACTTAGGAAGCTAAGGTTTCCTCTTGAGCAGCAGGTGACTGAGAATCGTGTCGATATTCTTTATGGTCACCTTGTTAGGCAAAGATTATTTCTGTAGTTGGGGCAATTCCATCCCCCATCTCTCTCTGCTGCATGCAGAGAATTGGGACTGGGTAATGACAGCTAGTGGGTCATTATCTTATGGGATCTGAGAGAAGTGATGATTACACAACCCTGTAAATATACTAAAACCCACCAAAGGGTGGATTTTATGATTCATGAATCATACCTCAATTTTAATGGAATTCTGGCATGCAACTGGGTCCTAGGAGAAACAGAACCTCTGACTCTGGGGCTGTCACTGGCCAGGTGCCTGCACAGGCACGTGATTAACTAGACCGCTTGGGGAACCTAAATTCAGGCCCCTGGACAGCCCCAGGTCTACCCACATGGAATGGCTGAGGTGGAGTTTGGAGTTAAGAGAAGGAAGACTGTGAAGCACTCAAGTTCCACCCCTTCCCAGCTTTCCTCCACCAGATTTCCTGCCTTGACTGCGGGAGGGTATGAATTTGACCCACTGAGGGAACTACAAACTGAAGTTGTAATGAGCAGCTGAAGAGACCCAAGGAAAGACCTGCATGAGGGCATCCTCCCATCAGTGCTGTTCCCGACATGTACACCAGATGGCACTGTGGGCCAGGCCTTGGGAGAGTGAGCACAGTTGGGACATGGTCCTGTAGGCCAATTACCAGCCGGTCCCCATGGGAAACCTCACTTTCAACTGTAAACTGGCATGTTGCTGAGTCCCCCAGGGACGGGCTCATTTGCATGAAAGCTCTGCCCTGCACAGGGGCTTAGGGGTTATATTAAGAGCTGTGGAAGCTGACTTTGGTATGAGTTGTTTTGCAACTTGCAAAGCACAGCCCTAGGGGTGTCCCCACCATGGCCTGGACCCCTCTGCTGCTCACCCTGCTGGCTCACTGCACAGGTCAGCGATGGAATTTCTGGACTTGGGGTGGGGTCGGGCATCATGGAACCTGCCTACCATAATTCTTCTCTCCTGACCATGTGTCTCTCACTGTTTTCAGGAGTCATTTACCAGGCTGTGGTGACTCAGGAACTTTCACTGTCCACCTCCCCTGGAGGGACAGTCACAACTTACCTGTGACTCCAGTGCAGGGGCTGTCAACATGACCAGTACCTATGCCCACTGGGTCCAACAGGAACCCTACCAGGCTCCCTGGGATCTGATAGGGGACACCAGCAATAGGAGCACAGTGATCCCTGCCAAATTCTCTGGAACACTGCTTGGGGACAAAGCCACTCTCTTCATCACAGGGTCCCAGCCTGAGGATAAGAGTGAGTATTATCATCCTCTGTGGCACAGCAAACATTTCCACAGTGACAGATGTCAGTGGGAAATTCAGACACAAACCCCCTGTCTTAGCTTTAATCCCTTGCTCTGACATCTTTTGTCTTCTTTTCTGAGAGGCTGGAACCAACCTACTGTGTGCTTACTGAGATTATGCTCCATGAGCAAGAGAATATTAAATCCAGTATACTCCCTTAGGCTTTCACCTAGGAAAGATCCCCAGGCTTCCTGAGCACCACTGGGCTCTGGCTTGAGGATGAGGCTGCTTGTCGCTGCCAGTTCTATTGCACAGGCCTCAGGGCTCCCACAGTGCTCCAGGCCATGGAGAAGTGAGACAACATCTCCCCTCTCATCTGCATGAGGCTGGATGCCCACATGCTGCCTGCCCAGGCTCCTTCTGGGGCATCTGTTTATCTTTTTGCTGTTGCCACTCTTGGACAAGGCTCACCAGAGACAACAACATGGGATTGGAACCTGTCCTTTCCTTACATCCTCAGAGTCCCTCACAGCACCCATTCCCAGTCTTTAAGGGTGGTAGAGATGATCATGTTCCTGACTGTGGTGATGGTGTCATGGGTGTACCTGTATCACAGGTTATCCAGCTGTGCAATTTAAATGTGTGCAATGTACTGTATGTCAATTATATCTCACTAAATCTATCAAAATGATTCACTATCTCACCATTAAAGAGAAGAGTTTTTAAGTTCCAGACCCAATTACCTCACTGTCCATCTCTTCAATGGTTTCAGCATATTCTCCCATATGTTTTGTCCTTCCCTCTACATTCTACATTATTTAATGCACCTGAATATGTGTATACATTTGTACATCTTCTAAGAGCCCTGGCCCTCTCCTGGAGATAATGACAGCTTTGGTTGTCCTGTTTCAGGAAACCCTCTTTCTATTAAAGACCAGATCTCTGGCTGCCCCCTCAAATGAGCCCTGTTGAAAGACTTACTGAGGTGTTTGTTTCCAGAGCCCTTTACATTCTGTCATCCACACAGTCTGTCACAGTGACCAGGCTCCATAGTTTCCATACCAGCTTCCTCTATTAATCCAGAACCTCCTCAACAATAAGCCAATTCAAAAAAATCAATTACCTTTTAGCATATGGGTGGCTGTGGACTGGCAGTGGCCAGGCTCCTTGTAAAATGCCACTGGCATTATTTCATGGAGAGGTTAGAACTTGGCCTGAGTGCAGTAAGGGGCACTGTGCATCTTCCCCAGAGTCTGCACAGTGGGTGCCTATAGCAGTACAATTCCCCAAACTCTGCAGGGCTTGCTGATGGGAATTCAACAGTTTCATTTTCTATGGACTGGACAGAGCCTCATGTTTATGGGTCTGTGTAAGGCCTCAGCAGGTGCTTCATCCTTATCTCTCCTATTGGGTCAGAATCATTGGACCCCTCAGTCAAGGAAACCAGTTTCAGGATTCTGTTGGTCCTCAAATTGGAGTAAATATCACAGTAGGAGATACAAATTTGCATGAATATCTCCTCCTCTGCATGGCAAGTAGAGAAGATAAGAACAGCTGGCTCAACCCAATAGAAGCATGGGGTCTTAGCAGAGCTCTGTCCACAATGGCCTGGGCTCCTCTCCTCCTTGTGCTCCTCTCTCACTTCACAGGTAAGAAAAGACCTAGGAGACCCTGGGCAGGCTATGGCCTCCATCAGCCTCTCATACCCAGACCCCCAGAAGATTCATGCTAGCCTCTGCCACATCACTCATGCATATTTTTGTTTCCAGGTTCTCTCTCCCAACCTGTACTGACTCAGGTGCCCACCCTCTCTACACCTCCTGGAACACTTATAAGCATCACCTGCACCCTGAGCAGTGGCTACATTGTTGGTGGCTACTACATATCTTGGTACCAGCAGAAGCCAGGAAGCCAGCCCCGGTACCTTCTCACATTCAAGTCTGACTCAGAAAAGGACCAGGGCTCTGGGGTCCCTAGTCGCTTCTCTGGATCCAAAGTTGCCTCAGCTAACTCAGGTGTTCTGCACATCTCTGGGCTGCAGCCTGAGGATGAGGCTGACTATTACTGCGGTACACTGCATGGAAACTCTGGGACTTACACAGAGCTTCAGACCCATGGGGAAGTGAGACAGAAACCTCCCTGCTGCTCACCCAGCCTTGTACACTCTATCACTGCATGCGGCCTAGACTCCATTAGAAGGTAACTTCTCTTGACACTCTTGACCAGTACTTGATCTGCCTGGGATTAATGGATGTGAAGATGTCTTCTCACTTTTATTCCTGTGCATATTTAATTTGATCCATCACTAATATCTTCTGCCTTGCCCATGTCTACATAGTCAGAAAATTTGTTTTTATACCTTGGAAGAGGAAAAAAGTTGTTGATCTGCCCCTGCCTATTCTCAATGCAAAATCTGAGACTGACTCACAGATGTGTGTGTTTGGAGAGCTTCTTTTTGGTCAGCTGGGCCACCAGATCCCAAGTGTGGTCTTCCTTTGGCTAATGCCTGCCCTCCATCTTTCCATTTCTAAAACATCTAGCCTGCCTCCAAAAGCTGTTCTCTGTTTCTCAGTGGTTCTGGGAATGTTGACCAGACAGAGTCTTCACAGAGTCAAGTGACTCTGTGTCCTCCCAGCAGACACTGGGACATAAGTGTTAGGTTACCCTCACCACCTAAGTCCAGCTCAGTAATTAGATCCCCTCTATTTCAATCCAAGATTATTTTTTGCTCATGTGAAGGCATAGATCAAGCTGTCACTAAGGAATCAATGACACAGGCAAATGAAAAATTTTTAACAACCCACAAGCCTTGAAGGAGGTTTGGAGAGTCAGAGAAAGCCAGGAAGATACTCTGAAGCTTCAGGAAGTGGACTCTGGGGACCCACATACCCTGGCCTGGTGTCCTGTCCTCCTCACCCTTCTCCTTGCACTGGGCACTGCCTGAAGGGACTCTGGAAATGGCCCATCAGAGGCAGCCTAGCTGTTCCTCTTTCCCACCTGCAGTGGGGGTTGCTCTCAGTACTGTTCAATTCAATTGCTTCACAGCCTGGGGAGGTCAGTGCTCAAGTTCTTCATTAATTCTGGCTTTGTGGGAACTAAGTAGACTTTTCACAAAGGAAGATAGATGAGCAGCCAATAGAAATTAAAGGATGCCTGCACCACAATCATGTGTTGGCACCTCCACAGTCTCTTACTGTGTCCAGGACTGAGATGGCTGGGGCCACTCTCTGCTCCTCCCCCACTGAGCATGACTCCCCTGAGTCCTCCAGGTGCCATGGCAGGGCTTCCAGTCCTGACCCCATACCTCCCCCATGCAGCTGCAGAGTCCTCCTTCATGGCTGTCCTCCTTGCAGGGCCTCTCACCCACTGAATTTACTAAAATGATGGAACATCTCAGGGGCAGCTACTTCTTGTGGAGCCAAGCCTACAGTCCACCCTGCTTCCCAGGGCCCAGAACACCTGTGCTTCTCATCAGGCTTCTCAGAGCATAGAAGTCTGGTGGAACTTTCTGTTCCATTATTGTAAATTTCCATAGGAAATATATAAAATTTCTTTATGGAATTTTAAAGGAAATTTCCCTATGAAATTTTATGACTTTGAAAATTGATCATAATTTGGTTGATCAAATTATTACAGCTGGTTGAGCTGTAAAATGTTAGAAACACTTTGAAAACCATCCTCTAAGTTTCTTCTGAATGAAATTCTAATTTCATATATAAAAAAGTTCTACACACACACACACAAAATAATTCTTAGCTGCTTTATATTCTAACAGTCACCTGAGTAAAACAACCTATTGGCATGTCAACAGGAGAAAATAAAAACACACCCTAGTATAGAAATGTGACCAACTGCTCCTCAAGCCATAACAATCACACAAGTATTGAGCCACAGGACATGGATTAAAATTGCTTAGCTCTAATTCTAATACACTTGAAGCTCCTTCATGTGCTTTCTTCACTGTCTTCTAAGACATTGGTTTTCTTCTTATTGGGATGCCAAAGAGTCCAGTCTTCACAGGTTCCAGGACTTTAAAGTAGTATCAGTTTGACTAGCTCATTCTCCTCCATTTCTGCATTATATGAACACAATCTGTACCCCCAACCCCAGGTGAGGGATTAGGAATGCATTCAGGGATGTGGTCCCTTCTCTCAATTCTTTGTCTTCTCTGAACCGAGGCCTTCAATTTCATACAGGGAAGAGGAAGAGGATCAAAGAAATTTACTGCAGGGACTCTATCCTCTCTTCCTTAAGTGGACAGCACCCTCTTGGGTGGTGGGGAGTAGTCATCACCGCTCGGTCACTCCTCAATGAAGCTCACTGCCCTCAGACTCCATTGGGTAGGGGGAACCCTACAGGTGCTCAAGCTCAAGCAGCCCCCAGCTGTTGGTGGGGCTTCCTCAGTCTTAGCCACAACTGATGCACAGTTCTCTTTGCTGGACCAATCCCCAGAAGGTCTGCAATGTCCATCCTCATTGGTCTTCAATTAACAGATGTGATTCTGTGTAAAATCTACCTTCTACCTCTTAAAACAGAATTTTAGGGAGCAATACAGGCTTTTCTCAGACTAGTCTTCATATAATATTATTTCTATCCAATTGTTATTTCTTAAATTCCCTGCTTTGCATAACTAGGGCTGGCTAATATGCCCCATAACATTTTGAACAATTCTATGGAAGCCAACTCTCCTTCTATTGGAGCAAAGAAAGCAGATGTAGACCCCACTCCTTTTCCCTTGGGGAGAAAGGAAGTCCACTACTGAGCTTTTTGCTCTTCCTCATTCCTGTTTCATGGTAGTTAGGAGGATATAAGAGAATTATATTGAAATGAAACCAGTCAGAAGGCCCAATTTCTGAGTTGACTCTTTGATACCACTTGGAAGAAAATAGAAATGAGCGTCCAGACTCCACTAGCCACCATTTCTCACAAAGACAGAAAACAGGTCACAGAACTGGTCTGTATGCAACAGATGCTCATGTCAGGAAGATCTGGGTCTGGCATATGAGAGTGCAAGTGAGTCTGCAAAGGGCATCTCAGAAGACCTAGGTCCTGCCATCATGAGCCTCTCTGTCCACATGGACATAATGTGAAAGGTGTGGTGGCTGCTTTCTGGAGGCTCCCATTGACTCTGCCCCCCAGTGTTCACACCCTGTGGAGATGCCTCCTGCTCTGAACAAAGGCACATGGTGAAGTGATGGTGACCCCTTCTGAAGTTAGAGTTGTAAAAGCCACTGTGGTTTTTGTCCAGGAAGCTCTGTGGCTCTCCATCTCTTTCTCTTTCTGTAATTCATCCCATCTGTCTCTGATCACCTGCTCTGAGGAAGGTTAACATCTTTTTGGGAGCTGCCCAAGGGAGAGGCCCAAGTTGTAAGACCCTGGAGCCTCTAGCCCATAGCCCTGTGGGTGAGCCTGGGAGTGGACCTTACAGTCCCAGTCATACCTACTGATACCTGCAGACACAAATGACAGCTTGATGTAATCTCAGGTGGACCCAGAACCAGGACCACACAGTGAAGCTGCCTCAGAATTCCTGACCCACAGAAATGTGGAAGATAATAAATGCATTTTGACTTAATTGCAATATTTGTGAGTAATTTTCCACTTAACTATAGATTGCTAATAAGAGTGTTTATAGGGTATCAATAAAAAAGATGTATAACTTCCAGATATTTTGTCCAAATATTTTGTCCAAGTGATTTGCCTAACAAGACTCCTAACATCAGGTTTCTCCTTATACCCCTTCTTCTGGAGACCCTCCACCAGAGCAACCTGAGACTTAAACAAACCACTGTGGGCACAATGCTGACCCAGCAGCCCAGGACCTGTGTCTGCACCAAAATCTCAGCGGTAACATGGACACTCACAGGCATCTTGCTAGAAACCCCTGTGAGTGCAAAGACTTTTCAAGAGCATCTTAGTGAGGATTCAACACTTGAAAAAACTAAATTGATGCCCAAATTCAATACAGCCTTGAATTGAGGGCAGAACAAGCAGCTGAGCCCTAAGTTCTTTTCAGCAATGGTGACGTCCTGTCCTGTGAACAGCAAGGAGCACTGTGGGACAACTCTGTGTTTTCTACACTGGGACTCAGAATGGACCATTCACTCAAAGGTGTCATAGCTTGGGGCTGGTGCCCTGTGCTTACTAATGGGGATTCAGCAGCTGTGTCTTATGAGGCCTGGGAGAGTCCCTTGAGCAAGGACCTTTGTGTATTCTCATCCACTGCTTCCTACCAGGCTCTCCCAAGGGGCAAAACCAATCTTCATATTCTCAGTCCACAGGTTGATTTGAGCTCCAAGATCAGGGGTCAAGGAAGGCCTGGGTAGGCAGTGGGTGGAAGCACATTTGCATGAACAACCCCTCCTCCAGCAGAGGGTGGGAGAGAATGGAAGACCTGAGGCAGCCCAGCTCCACTGTGGGCCACACAAGGCTGTGTCCACCATGGCCTGGACTCCTCTGCTCCTCATGCTTCTCTTGCACTTTACCTGGAGGGACAGACCTCAGGGACTCAGGGAAGATCTAGCTCAGACCCCCAGCAGCTGAGACCTCATCCCTGCCCCAGCTCCCATGTACAGGTTCCCTCTTCCAACCTGCGCTGACTCAGCCACCCTCGCTCTCTGCATCTCAGGAACAACAGCCAGACTTACCTACATCCTGTGCAGTGGAATCAGTATTGGTGGCAAAAACATAGACACCCCATTTGCAAATGGCAAGATACTATACTTGGAAAACCCTGAGAAATATATGGCAAAGCTATTTGAGCTAATAATACATATTCAGCAAGGTGGTGTGATATAAAATTAATGCTCAAAAATCAGTAATGTTTCTATACACAAGCAATGACCTAACTGAGTAATCAGCGAAAGAAAAAGTCCCATTCAAAATAACAACTAAAAGAATCAAGTACTTAGTAATGAACTTAACTAGGCATGTAAAGGACTTGTACACAGAAAACTATATAACATTGCTAAAAGAAATCAAAGAAGATCTAAATAGGTGGAATGACATTCCCTGCTCATGGATTGGGAGGCTAAATATAGTTAGATCAATTCTACCCAAATTGATCTACATATTCAATGCAGCACCAATCAAAATTCCAACAACCAAATTTGAGGACTTGGAAAAGCTAGGTACTAAATTCATATGGAAAGAAAAGAGACCCTGAATAGCTAAAAGAATTCTAAAAAACAAGTTAGAAGTGGAAGGATTAAATTTCTTGAATTTAAAACCTATTATAAAGCCACAGTGGTTAAAATAGCATAGTACTGGCACAATGATAGAAATATTGACAAATGGAATCAAATCAAGAGTGTAGAAATAGACTACTAAATCTATGGTCAACTGATTTTTGACACCTAAATCCACTGAACTAGGTTAAAATAGTCTTTTCAATAAATGGACATGGGAGAAATGGATATCAATTGCCAACAGAATGAAAGAGAACCCCTACATTGCACCCTGTACAAAAATTAATTCAAATTGGAACAAACACCCAAATATAAGAACTAGTATCACAAAAGTTCTGGAAGAAAATGTAGGGAAACATCTTCAAGACCTAGTAATAGGAGGTACCTTCCTAAACTTTACAGCCAAAGCACAGAAACAAACAAACAAAAATTAGATAAATGGCAACTCCTCAAAATCAAATGCTTCTGCACTTCAAAAGGCTTTGACAAAATGTGAAGAGGCAGAAAAGCCAGTGGGAGAAAATATTTGAAAATCATACACTGGACAAATGTCTGATATCTTATATATATAAAGGAATCATACAACTCAGCAACAAGAGAACAAACAACCCAATTATAAAATGGGCTAAAGGTATGAATAGGCATTTTTCTGAAGATCTAATACAAATGGCTCAAAACACTTGAATTAATGCTCATTTTCATTGACTAAAGGGGAATGCAGATCAAGACTACAATGAGGAACCACAAAACAGTCTTTCATAGTGGCTGCACCATTATATATTCCCACCAGCAGTGCATAAGCATCCCAGTTTCTCCACATCCTCTCCAATATTTATAGTTTCCTGTTTGTTTAATAGCAGCCATTGTTATAGGTGTGAGGTGGTATGTCAGTGTAGTCTTATCTACATTTCCCTTATGGCCAGTGAAAATGAGCATCTCTTCAATTAACAGAAAGAGTTCAAATAGAGTCTAGAGACTCCTCTGGAGGTTACTCTTATGCAAGCCTCAGTTAGATATTGCTACCTATCATAGCCTCCCAAACTCCAACTAGGACTATGCCAGCCAAACCTAAAGAACACCTAGAGCAACATATAAGATTTCATAAGTGTCCCATGCTCTAAGGTAACTTTGTCAAAACCTATTACCTCCCGATGGGTCCATGGCCCAGATAAGACCTGAAACCTAGAGGGCCCAGCCTCTCCAGAACATCAGGTAGTTCCATCTCCCTACCCCATATTACTGACAGACCCTTCCATTACTAAAAATTTAGAATGCCCATAGCTCAGACACTCATAAAGAGAGGGATGGAAAGATCAAAGGTAATGGTGGAGTTCAAATAGAGTCTAGAGACTCCTCTGGAGGTTACTCTTATGCAAGCCTCAGTTAGATATTGCTACCTATCATAGCCTCCCAAACTCCAACTAGGACTATGCCAGCCAAACCTAAAGAACACCTAGAGCAACATATAAGATTTCATAAGTGTCCCATGCTCTAAGGTAACTTTGTCAAAACCTATTACCTCCCGATGGGTCCATGGCCCAGATAAGACCAGAAACCTAGAGGGCCCAGCCTCTCCAGAACATCAGGTAGTTCCATCTCCCTACCCCATATTACTGACAGAGCCTTCCATTACTAAAAATTTAGAATGCCCATAGCTCAGACACTCATAAAGAGAGGGATGGAAAGATCAAAGGTAATGGTGGAGTTATACAGTGAAGATAGGCTTTAACAAATGAACATGAATGCTGAATCATTAAATTGACATATCTCTTTCAGTCACCAATATCTTAGAGCCACTAGAAGT
Organism: Tamandua tetradactyla; assembly: GCF_023851605.1. Taxonomy (NCBI): domain Eukaryota; kingdom Metazoa; phylum Chordata; class Mammalia; order Pilosa; family Myrmecophagidae; genus Tamandua; species Tamandua tetradactyla. Next base: position 14,766,744 of record NC_135338.1, read on the forward strand.
AAAAACTTAAATTTGCAGAATTGTAGCCAATGTCAAACTCTGAATTATGTTCTACAACTAATTGTTGTTCTCTGCTTTGAAATTTATTGCTTTTCTGTGTATATGTTATTTTTCACAAAAAGGAAGGAAAGAAGTCAATTGTGATGATTAAAAATATTTAAGCCTTCTAGACTCCTATATTCTGGGTCAGCTAGAAGGAAAAATCTGAGACAATCTTATGGTAGCCCATGACCAACTCTGGGATCTGCCCTGTAACTACTTGTTGAAGAGCGCTTTGAAAAGTATTGTTTGTTATTTCTTTTCTTTGCATATATGTTATGCTGTACAATAAAAAAAGACTACAATGAGGCAATCACTTCGCACTATAAAATGCCTGCTATTAAGCAAACAGGAAACTATAAATTTTAGAGAAAATGTAGAGAAACTGGGGCACTTATGCAGTGCTGGGGGGAATGTATAATGGTGTAGCCACTATGGAAGACTGTTTGGTGGTTCCTTGGTGTATTAGTTAGGGTTCTCTAGAGAAACAGAATCAACAGGGAACACTTGCAAATATAAAATTTATAAAAGTGTCTCACATGACCACAGTAATGCAGAGTCCAAAATCCACAGGGCAGGCTGAGAAGCCGACGATTCCGATGGATGGCCTGGATGAACTCCACAGGAGAGGCTCACCAGCCAAAGCAGGAATGGAACCTGTCTCCTCTGAGACCTCCTTAAAAGGCTTCCCATGATTAGATTTAGCATCACTAATTGCAGAAGACACTCCCCTTTGGCTGATTACAAATGGAATCAGCTGTGGATGTAGCTGACGTGATCATGACCTAATCCTATGAAATGTCCTCATTGCAACAGACAGGCCAGCGCTTGCCCAATCAGATAAACAGGTACCACAACTTGGCCAAGTTGACACCTGTCCCTAACCATGACACTTGGGAAACTAAATATCAAGTTGCCCTATGACCAACACTACTTGGTACATACCCAGAAGAGATGAAAGCAATAACACAAATAGACATTCACACACTTATGTTAATATTAGTATTATTCATAATTACCAAAAGATGGAAACCAATAAAATGCCTATCAACAGATGAGTGGATCTACAAAATGTGTTATATACATATGATGGAATATTATGCATCAGTGAGAAAAATGACATCCTGAAGCACATTACAACATGGATAAGCCTTGAAGATATAATGCTGAGTGAGATTAGCCAGACACATAGTGTATGATTTCACTTTTATGACCAGCATAAAGGTATAACCAAAGGCTTATAGTACAGAATATAGGGGACTTAGAGAAGCAGAGAAGCTAGAGATGGGTGAACCATTAACTAATGAGGTTGAACTCCAAGGCAAGGGAATAGATAGGAGTGAAGGTGGTTCTCTTGTGGGTCTATAAGTAATATTACCATATCGAAGACAAACAAGATTGAAAGGGGTTTTGTAGACCTACATGTCTCATTGATTAACACTAGAAATAAGAATTAATTCTTGCAAAAATTACTTCAAAGATGATTCTTGTACATCTATTGTGAAAGCCTGTTTATATCTCTTGTCCATGTTTTCCTTCCTTTTGGTTGTTTTTTCCTACTGATTTTCCTAAATACAATTACTCTTAAATATAGAAAAAACTTTGGAACCTAGCAAGGTTTCAAAGCATTATATGAATTGCCTGACACACTATGTCTGACCTATTTAAAATTGTCTTCAAGAAGTCAGCCTCCAATTCAGGTTGAATGTTGTACACAAACTGAGGAGACAGATAAAATCCTGTATTTAGGTAATCAGAAATGTGTTTATATTTTATAAATTTAGATCAAAGAATAATCCTTGATCTTTCTTCTGATTTGTAAAAAATAGCTGTATTGAGATAAAATTTAATACTATAATTTTTATTATTTACAGGGTACATTTGTACTGTTATTAATATATTTGAGTATTTGTGCAACTTTCATCATAATTTCAGAACATTTGGACCACTGGCTTGTTTCATTATTTCCTGACAATGTTTTTTGAGGTTCATCTATACTGTCAGCAAGGGTCATTACTCTATTGATTTTAATGTACTTTATTTATAGAACAGTTTAGGATTTACAGAGGAAAAGTGAAACAATAGTGCAGAGAGATCCCTGTGACCTGTTTCCCTCTTAACATCACAAGTTAGTCGGTACATTTGTTATCATTAATGAGACAATGCTAGATGTTATTATTAACTGAAGTCCACAGCACCCGTATTTCCTTACTTTGTACCCAGTGTCTTTTTTCTGTGACAGGGTCCCATAGAAAACACCACTTGGCATTGCAGCGACATGCCTCTTTAGGCTCCTCTGGCCTGTGTTACTTTCTCGGACTTTCCTTGGTTTTGATGGTTTTGAAATTCTGAGGAGAGCAGGTCAGGTATTTTGGAGGCTGCCCCAATATTGGAATGTGTCTGATATTTCCCTCCTGAAACAATGTGGTGGGAAGTCACAATCCACAGCCCACAGCTGTGTTCCAGCTTCCAGAGGGGGCTGCAGCTTCATGAATTATTTGGAATTCTTCTACCTGGGAGATTTTTTCTTCCTCATCCATTTTTAATTGTGTGTTTATGTTCTTCTTTAATCTTTTCATTGTAGTAGGAATTATACAGCACAAAATGTCCCATTTTAACCACATTCAAGTGTACAATTCAGTAGTATTATTATATTCTCAATATTGTGCTGCCATCAGTAACATCTGTTACACTTACTACTTTTGTCACTCATGCAGAAACTGCTTACCCATGAGGCTGTAACTTCCTCTTCCTACACTGCTCACACCCCCTAAGAATTCATATCTCATTTTCTTTTATTGTAGCAATGCTTATGAAATGAAAATTTCTCATATTAACCAAGTTCGTAATACTCCATTGTACAGATGGACCACATTTTGTTGATCCATTTATTAGCTTTTGCATGCTTCTATCTAGCTAGCTATTATGTGTAATTCTGTTATGAGTATTGCTGCACAGAGTGTTGCAGAGATATTTACTTTCTTTTCTCTTGGATTCATACACACACTGAGATTGCTGGATCATAAGGTGAAGCTATGTTTAACATGCTCAGGATCTGCAAGATCCTTCTCAAAATTGATATCCTGTTGTATATTCCCACCAGCACAGATATTGATATCACTTTTGTCTGCTCCAAAATTGACTCAGACAGTAAAGATGTTGTTTCTTCAAGGAATCAGAGGAGCAGGCTGTGCCTGCATCATTCACAACAGGCCTCTGTGTTTCTTCTGCTGCACATCCTGTTGCTTCAGAACACCCAGGGCTGTACCTCTGCCACAGAAACATTCCCCAGGTTTCTAACTTGCCATCCATTAGCCCCTTTCCAAGGTAACATTGAGGATTCTCTCCTGATGACCCCAAGGAGCCATCTAGTGTCTGCAGGGCAATGCGAGGCACGGCTGTGGGGTGCAGGGTCAGCAGGGATATCAGGGCATGCTGTGGTCACCTCCTATTCTCTGATTCCTGAGACTTGATGAACCTACAAATGTGGGTCTGCTGCCTCCATCTGAAACAATGGGGGGGATGTTCTCTGTTCCTGCAAACTTTTCTTTTGAGTTCTCTCAACTACAGGTCATATAATTTGATTATGCACAGAAAACAATCACACTTTTTTTGCAACGACATGAACAGAAATCATCTGCCTAAAAACCAAGATTAGAAGAATAAGGAGATATGAGAAACATGTAAAATGCGAGCGGTCCCTCACCAAGGAAGATCCCATCCACAGGCAAATCACTGCCATATATAAACAGCTCTATGAACAATGAACCAGAATACATCAACCTGAAACTCACCACCATCCCCACTTTACTCTGTTTCCATCCATAAAACTTCTGTAAGTCTCAGATCTGGAGACTTACTCTAGGAGATTTGTCTCCTTTCTCTTTTCTAGTTGACTTCACAACAAAACTCTTTTCTTTCTCAAAATCCCAATTTCATAGTATGGGCCTCCATGCACCTCAGGCTGTAAGCCCTTACATGATAATACATCCTGGTCTTCAGGGAAGGAAAAGAACAGGAAACTTGACTCCAGGGTCTCAGTTTTCTACATAAAGATCTCTGATTAAGTGGAATTATTAACAGAATAAATCTGTCCCTCAGATCATCCTTTTGGCCTAATGTGCTGCCTGGCTTAGGTGCTGACCTAGTGGACATACTGGACTTTATTCTGTACTCTGCCCTCAGGGGCCCTAGTGAGAACCAGCCCCAGGAGGCTATGCATGGGTAGACCCACCCCTAGGGAAGGGTGGGCTCATAAGAGGGGCCAGTGGGCCTGTGTCTGGCCTCTGAGGAAAGTGCCTGGGGCAGGAGGAGCCCATGTCTTCACAGGAGACATGAAAACATGCTCAATTTTGTTCATCATTAGGGAAATGCAAGTCAAAATCAGTGAAAAGCCATTGCCCAGCATAAGCTCTAGGCAGAAGGAGGTTTTTGTTAGAAAAAAAGCCATATCTAAAAGAGAATAAATGGTCACTCAGTTGTGGAGAAGAGAAGAATTTATTCACATCCTTTAAGAATGGGCACTCAGCTGAAAAAATGATGGTGAGCACCTCAAGAAATAGGATGCCACAGGTTTTATACCCTAAACCTAGCATGCAGGTCCCTCCCTTGCTTCTCAACTGATTGTATGCTCCAGAGGTTACAGCCTACCTGGATAGTCTAATTCAAATTTCCCACCAAAGTTTCCCACTCTTTCTTACATGTTACATTTCAGTGACCCTGGCCATTAATTATTTAAACTTGTTTCTGCCTATATAAGGATTTGCCACCAATTCTAGGCTTGCATTTGAGGCCTTCCCCTTTCCCTGACTGAAAGACTCATCTAAGCTATTTGGCAGCCCTTTGTTTAGTTTCATTTCTCATCCTACATTATCTTGTGTGAAAGCTAAACTTAATTTTATTTTTACATTTTGGTTATCTACACCCCATATCTCCAGACTGTGGGGGAATTGGAGCCCTTAGCCATTGGTCATGGGATTGGGAAATGTCCTCATTGCTGGGTAAAGGGTTTATCGCTTCCTCAAAAACTTAAGTGTGGAGTTGCCATATGATCCAGCAATTCCACTCCAAAGTGTCAGCTAAAGAGAAATGAAAGCATGAGAAATGAAACCTGCACAAGCATGTCCCTACCAGTGTCATTTACAGTAGCCCCATTGTGGAAACAACCCATGTGTCCGCAATGATGAATGGTGAACAGCTATCAGTATATCAATAGATATACTGATGCCCCAATGTGGGTGACTTTTGAAATTATCATAATAAGTAAATGAATCCAGGAACAAAAGGTGCATCATCCAGATGGGCCAGACTCTCTCGAACATCAACTAGATCTATCTCCCTACCCCATATTATTGACAGCCTCTTCCAATGTTAGAATGGGCATTACCCAAATACTCCTAAAGTGTGAGAAAAAGATCAAAAGTGATGGTGGAATTAAATAGAGAAGGTAAGGTTTAACAAATGAATATGATTGCTGAATCAATATATTGATATTTCTTTAGTCTCTAGTACCTTACAGCAGCTAGAAGTAAAAAGCTAAAACTGTGGAACTGTAACCCATACCAACTCTGAAATTTGGTTTACAACTAACTGTTGTGCTGTGCTTTAAAATTTATTGTTTTGTTTTTCTGTGCATGTAAGTGTTATTTTTCACATAAAAGAAAAAAAGAGAAGGAGTATGGTGGAGAAGATAAGATTTACCAAATGAGAATGACTGCTGAATCATTATATTGATATTTATTTTGATCTCCAGTGTCATGGAGCAGCTAGAAGAAAAAAAAAGAAAAGCATCAAAAAACTGTAACCCATACAAAACTGAAATCTTTTCTATAACGACTTGTTCAAATGTATTTGGAAATCTATTGCTTTTTTGATATATGTTATATTTCCAATTAAAAATACATTAAAAAGTAATAGCAAACTGGAAAAAAATAAAACGGCATAATCTTTCATGCCAGAGAGACAATCCTACCTGGATAGGAATTAGAGAAGTGGAACTGGGAAATGACAGCTGAAGAACCATAGTGTTCTGGGATTAGAGGGACGTGATGATTACACAACCCTGTGAATATAATACAGATCACCAGTGGGTGACTCTTATGGTAAATGAGCTTTACTTCAATTATAAAAGTAGTTCTGCCATGCTCCTGGGTCCTGGGAGAGACCAAGACACTGTCCCTGTGGCTGTCACTGCCCAGGTGCATTTGGACTCTTGGGGGAACCTGAGTTAAGGCTCCAGGACAGCCCCAGGTCTACTCGCATGAGATGGCTGAGGTGGGCTTTGGAGTTATGAAGGCAGGGAAATTGTGAAGCCTGCAAATCTCTCCTTCCCAACATTCCTCCACCAGTTTTCCTGCCTGGAGTGTGGGATGGTGAGCATTTGACCCACTGAGGGGACTACAAACTGAAGGTCTGAGGAGCAGCTGAGGAGGCCCAATGGAAGACCTGCTTGAGGGTGTCCTTCCATCAGTGCTATTCTTTATATGGACACCAAGTGGTGCTGTGGGCCAGGTACTGGGAAATGAGCACAACTGGGACATGGTCTTGGGGGCACATTAACACATGGTCCCTGATGGGAAACCTCACCATCAACTGCAAACTGGCAAGTTGCTGAGTCCTCAGGGAGCTCATTTGCATGAAAGCTCTGCCCTGCACAGGGACTTAGGGTTATAATGAGAGCTGGGAAAGCTGAGACTGGGTTGAGTTGTCTTGGAAAGAACAGCCCTGGAGGTGTCTCCACCACAGCCTGGACCCCTCTCCTGCTCACCCTCCTGGCTCACTGCACATGTCAGGGGAACTTACTAGGCTTGTGGGGGGGGGGGCCGGCACCATGGAACCTGCCTGCCCCCATCTCTTCTACTGACCATGGGCTTTCTTATCTGTTTTTCAGGAGCCATTTCCCAGGCTGTGGTGACTCAGGAAGCTTCACTGTCCACCTCCCCTGGAGGGACAGTCACACTCACCTGTGGCTCCAGTGTTGGGGCTGTCACCACCAGTAACTATGCCAGCTGGGTCCAACAGAAACCTTACCAGACTTCCCAGGGTCTGATATCATTGACCAGCAACAGGAATCCAGGAGTCCCTGCCCAATTCTTAGGCTCCCTGCTTGGGGACAAAGCCGCCTTCACCATCACCGGGGCCCAGCCTGAGGATGAGGCTGAATATTACTGTGCTCTGTGGTACAGCAACCATTTCCACAGTGACAGATGTCAGTGAGGAAGTGAGACAAAAACCTCCGGACTCAGTTATTATCCTACACTCTGGTATCTTCTGTCTTTTTTCTGAGGAGCTGGATCCCAGCTAGTGTGTGCTCAGTGAGCTTGTGTGTCATGGCCCAGAGAAGACTCTCACATTGTTCCAGGCTCAGAAAAGTGTCATGTTTAACTCACCATTTAATTATTATAGTGTGTTATACATATGTAGACAATTTAATTATAAAGGAAATAGTCAGGAGACACAAAAGAAAAAGGGCCTGTTTATACTCATGTGAGTGTGTGTATGTGTTTGTACTCACTGAATCCACTTTCATGTGCTTTCACCTAGGAAAGATCCCCAGGCCTCAGTTGATGAATGAACACTCTGACATTGTATATCATCAGGGTCCTATAGAAAAGAGAATCAAGAGGAGAAATTTGTAAATATGAGATATATAAAAGTGTCTCTTGGAACCATTGGGATGCAAAAGTCCAAAATCCATAGGGTAGGCTGTGAGGCTGGGAACTCCAAAGAAGGGTCAAGATGAACTCCAGAGGAGAGGCTCACTAGCTGAAGAAACAGTGAAAATAATCACTTTTCCCTTAAAGGTCTTCACTGATTGGATCAAACCAACTGATTGAATTCTCTCCTTTGTAGAAGACACACCCTTTGTTTATCCTACATGTAATCTGTCATAGCGGCAATCAATTGGCTGATGACTAAATAGACCAAATTCTGGCTTGTCTAAGTCCTTACCTTAACAGTTAGGCCACAACTTTCCTGAGTAGACAACTGGACTCCACCATCTCCTGGCCAAATTGACACATGACCCCAACCATCACAGTTCACCCTTGTCTACTTGGTAGCTAAACCACCCTTAATCTCTAAATAGAGCAAAATAGCAGACTTATGTTGCAGCTAGCATTACTCACCTTTCCTATATACAACCAGAAGTGAACTAAACCTCTCCAGAATAGGGTGAAAGTCCTTAAGAGTGGAACTATTCTCTGCACTCCATCCAGGAATCCTGTATTGCTGCAGATTTACTACTATTCTGGGTAGGGGCAGTTATGGTGGCTTCCACTTGGCCTTTCCTAACACGATAGTCCTCAGTCTATGAGTCAGTGAACCAATGTGGGGGTTCTGCCAGTTGCTGAGATTGTCATTTCCAATTATGCAATTCAGAACTGGGGAAAGGAGCACAGAATGGGTCTGGGGAATGACTGGACCCACCGTGAGGTGGATCTGAGCTAAAACTCTATGAATCACTTGACCCCTACTCTGACTGGGTGGATCAGAGTGACATTTTCAGTTTCCTGTATTTAGTATCACTTCTGAGCCAGTGTTTAGTAACCACAAAATATCTGATTGTTTCCTTTTCCCCAACACAGTTTCCTGGTAAAATCTGTAGGCCTCCTTGGAGAAGGCTGGGATGAAGGTTAAGTGTGCCCATTTTGAGCAGTGTAATAGGGTCCCCTTCTCCAAGGTTGCCTGGCCTTCCCCTCATTCATGGCTTCCTGGATCTGTGAAACTGTTTCAAGTCTGGGAATTGATAAAGAGGCTGTGACTCTGTTTTCTTAATTCAAGTTAGACTTCTGTTCATGTAGCCTAGAACTTCTGCTTATACAGCTCAGACAAGAATTTAGTAGACTACCCATCTATTTCATTTCTAATACTCCATGATCTACTAGCAATACCCTAAGTCTCTGTGAGACAGATCATTTTGACTACTGCTTTTAGTCTGCTGTCCATTATGGTGGTCATGCCCACCTTGGTCTATGGTGATTAACTGTCACCACATGGAAACTCAGGATCCTAACTCCCCATTGTGTTTAAGGATTCCAGCTCAGTGACAGCAGTTCCCACAGTAATATCTGACTACAGAGAAGGGCAACTACAGAGCTCTTTAGGGATGATTCAGCTAGCCTCAGTCATTTATTCCTCAAAAGTCCTGGTAAGATGTGTGTCCTGTGGACATTCCTGGGATATGCGATCAAGTCTTCCATGATAAATGCTGTCTTTGTAATCTGTCTAAGCCTTTGGATCCCCTCATCTACATTATACCAGGACAGTTCTGGCATTACTACAACAGGTAATATGGCCATTTGATCCATGTTTTAACCAACCACTCAAACTGTTAATAAGCTTTCTACCATCTTGAGCTAAAACACTGAATGCAGAATCTCTGCTTAGTGGGCCTATATCAATAAATTCATCCTGATTGAACTGTATACTCATTCTACCATTATCTCACACCCACAATATCCATTTCAACACATTTTCCGATGATTTCTGTCTATAAAAGTTAGAAAATTCATGCAGTTCTTTTGGATTATAGGGTTCTTCTCATGGGAGACATTTTGTACCTCACCTTTCTGGGCCCCTTGGGACATTAGTCTAGTTATAGGTCTGAATTAAAGGGTGGTGGGAGAGGGTCAATAAAAGAATTTGAAGTGTCTTTCAAGCCAATTACCATAGGGCATTCCCTTGCAGTTTCATTGGGGGAAAGAGGAATATTCTCTCCAGACACAGCAGTGAGGGTGGTTTCCCTAGGAGTGGTGGTTATATGTCTAGCAGGCACTGAATGGTGGAATTTGGATGGCAGTCTCCTCAGGGCAGGCTGGAAGCTAGGAAGCTGTTTCCTAATGAGAAGCTGGAGGTGGGGCAACTGTTTCCTCACAGCAGACTATTAAAGATTTATCTGGAAAGGTCTCAGTAAAGTCTAAGGTTTCAAGTACCCACTTCCATCATTATCAATCAACATGTTCCCCATCCCACTTTTCAGCATCCCACTCCTTTCCAATCAATGTCCTCATATGAACAGCAAATACCCTGCAAGTTTGAGGGTGCAGTTTATGTTGTAAATCTTCTATGGGAATAATGAGACCCTGGGTCTGGTTTTTGGAGGTCTCAATTGTACACACAAATGAGATAAGATTTTCCTCCAGGGCACACATAAAACATGTGCATCTTTCATAAGGTGCTTAAACTGTTAATTTGAAGCCTTCAGTTCATCCCTTTCTTTTATAATTATATCTAGCATTTCCAGGAACAATCAGTCACAATCATTATACTTTTTAAGTCTAGAAAATACTATTAACATGTCGAAAACACCATCACCCAAAGCCTTGCCTCATATAAACATACAATCAACAGAATCAAATGCTGATATTTTGCTTATGTGTGCTGTAAATTCATACCATGGGCTGTCAATGCTATCTTGATTGTTGGAAATAGTCATTCATGCCTTTGAATCCAATTAGAGTAGAAAACCAACTGTAAAAGCCCATTTTAAAATTCTGTGTCTAAAGAACCACTCCTGGCACCAAGCTGAAGAGATTTGTATAAGTGTTTCACACAAACATGGGGATGTAAGAGTCCATAATCTGTTGGGCAGATCATGAGCTGTCCACACCAATGAAAGTCCTCAGTAAACTCTCCAGGAGAGTCTACCTGGCTGAAGGGGAGAGAGAGATTTGCTCTTTGAATTCTCCTTAAAACCCTTCAGGTGATTAGATTAAGTGTCACCCAATGCAAATGACATTTCACTTAGCTGACTGCATGTGTAATCAGCACGGATACAACCAATGTGCTCATGATTTAAATCCATGAAACATCCTCACAGCAACAGATAGGCCAGTGCTTGTTTGACCAGATAAACAGGCACCATCACCTGGCCAAGTTGACAGATGAACTTTCCATCACAAGCATGAATATAGAGTTTTTTTAGGATATCCATTTAAAGATCTATGACTTCTAAATATATAACATCCCCAGTAGGATTTCCCTGAGAAGCCTCCTGTAATCAAGCTTGTCATGACAGACACTCAGCTGGAGACACCCCACCCAGAGCAAACTGAGCCATGAATAAATCTGTACTCAGATGGGTCCCATCCTTGACACGACATCCCCAGGGTCAGTGTCTAAAGCAGAATCTCAGCAGTAACTGGACCTCCATGGGCATCTAGTTCAGAATCAGTTGTGAGGCCAAGAAATCTTCAACAGCATTTCAGTAATTATTCTCCCTGTAGGAAGAATTAAATTGAGGCCAAAATTGAGTATAGCCTTGAATTCAAGGGGGGAAAAGCAACCAGACTCTCAGTTCTTTCAGCAATGGTTACGTTCTCACCATGACAGGAGGGGACGCTGTGGAAACACCCTGGGTTTCCTATGCTTAGGCATATTAGGGACCATTCACTCAAAGACACCCTGACCTGGGGCACTGGGCAATGTGCTCACTGATGGAGACTTAGCAGCTGCATCCTCTCTGGCCTGGCAGAGTCCCCTGAGCAATGATTTTACATTGTCTCAGCAGCTGCATTCTCCCAGGGCTCTCCCAAGGGGCAAATCCAACCTTCATATCCTCAGTCCACAGGGTGAGCTGAGCTCTAACATCAGGGCTCATGGAGGGCCAGGGCAGGCAGTGGATGGGGCAAATTTGCATGAACAGCCCCTCCTCTGGCAGAGGGTGGGAGAGAAAAGGAGGCCTGTCACAGCCCAGCTCCACTGTGGGCCCCACAGTATTGTGTCCACCATGGCCTGGAATTCTCTCCTCCTCATGCTCCTCTCCCACTGCACAGGTAGGGACAGTCCTCAGGGACTTCAGGAAGATTTACCTCAGACCTCTGGCTCAGATCTCAAGCAGCTTAGCCTGGTTCTTGCCCCAGCTCCAATGTGTGTCTGTGTTTACAGGTTCCCTCTCCCAGCCTGTGCTGACTCAGCCACCCTCCCTCTCTGCATCTTCAGGAACAACAGTCAGACTCACCTGCACCCTGAGTGGTGGTGTAAATGTTGGTGGCAAAAACATATACTTGCACCTGCAGAAGCCAGGGAGGGCCCCCTGGTATTTCCTATAATACTACTCAGACATAATGATTCAGCAATCATGCTCCTTTGCTAAATCCTATCTTCTCTGTATACTCCTCCTTGTATTTAAATAACATATGTACATAAAAGCAATACATTTCAAAGCATATTGCAACAATTAGTTGTAGAACAAATTTCAGTTTGGTATGGGTTACAATTCCATAATTTTAGTTTTTTATTTCTAGGTGCTCTAAGGTACTGGAAACTAAAAGAAATATCAGTATAATGCTTCAGCACTCACACTCATTTGTCAAACTCAACTCTCCCTGTACAACTCCACCATCACTTTTGATCTTTTTCTCATTCTTTAGGGGTATTTGGGCTGCGCCTATTCAAACCTTTTCATGTTGGAAGGGGCTGCTGATAATTTGGGATAGGGGATGGAACAAACTGATGCTCTGGAAGGGCTGGCACCTCTACATTTCAGGACCCATCTGGCTCAGGAATCCATCTTGTGGTTGTAGGTTATATGGAGTTTCCTTAGAGCATGGGACCCCTGTAGAATCTTATATAATGCCCTAGGTATTCTTTAGGATTGGCAGGAATGGTTTTGGTTGGGGATTGGCAGGAATGATTTTGGTTGGGGTTTGGCAAGTTATGATAGGTAGCAATGTCTAATGGAAACATGCATAAGAGTGACCTCCTGTGTGTAGTTTCTTGACTCTATTTGAACTCTCTCAGCCACTGATACCTTATTTATTACACTTCTCTGTTCCTTTTGGTCAGAACAGCATTGTCGTTCCCATGGTGCCAAGACCAGGCTTATCCCTGACCTCCCCTTTATTTTTTTAAAAAAAAATTTTGTGGAACAATTTTATTTGTAAAAATGTCACTGAAATTCCCACCTCTAAAAGCATATCAGTCAATTAACTGCACAGAAATAAAGTTAAGGTACTGACTAGTTCTCATTTCCCCTCTTGATAGGAGAGTCTCTCCTTCCAAATTAGTTAACACCAGAATAACAGTTCTCATTTAGCATACATAAACTACTCACAAGCAACTTTTATTTCACAAAAACAAAGCTGAACTTCATAGTTTCCTGTACATTTGAAGGGCCACTGGCAATTTATTATAAAAGCTCATTTATGCCAGGAAACCTGTTGGTCAGGAAACTTTCAAGTGAGAACATATAACAGAATTTAACAAAGTCCTCAAAAAAGGGAAGTGGTTTGCATTACCATTCTATTTTAACAGTCTTGCTATACTTAAAATTAGTGAAGGACCTTGTGCCCCTTAGAAAAGTTTTGCACTAATGCAGAATGCAGCTGGCCTTTCAAGTAAAAAAAAAGCCTATTCACAACTGGGCGGTCTTGCCAATACAATTTTTTTTAACTTTTTTCACCATATAGTATAACATATATACAAAGCAAAAAATAAACAATCAATAGTTCTCAAAGCACCCTTCAATAAGTAGTTACAGGACAGATCCCAGAGTTTGTCATGAGCTACCATACAATCCTCTCATATTTCTCCTTCAAGCTGCTCCAGAATATATGAGGTTAGAGGGTTTAATTATTTTTTATCATCACAATTGACTTTTTTCTTCTTTATTTTGTGAAAAATAACATATACACAAAAAAACTTCAAATTTCAAGGCACAGCACCACAATTACTTGAGGCACATATTTCAGAGTTTGACATGGGTTACAATTTTAGGTTTTTACTTCTAGCTGCTCTAAAATGCTGGAGACAAAAAGAGATATCAAGTTAATGATTTGACATTCATATTCATTTGTTAAATCCTATCTTCTCTGTATAACTCCACCATCATCTTTGATGTTTCCATCACTCTCTTTAGGGTTGGTTGAGCTGTGGCTATTCTAAATTTTTCATATTGGAAGGGTCTGCCACTAATATGGGGTAGGGAGAAGGAACTATCTGATGTTCTGGAGAGGCTGGGCTAGTTTTCAGGACTAATCTAGACCAGGGACACATCTGGAGGTTATAGGTTTCTGGAAAGTTATTCTAGCGCAAGTAATCCTTGTGGAATCTTAAATACTGCCCTAGGTGTTCTTTAGGATTAGCTGAAATGGTCCTGGTTGTGGGTTGGCAAGTTATGATAGGTAGCAATGTCTACCTGAAGCTTGATTAAGATCAACCTCCAGAATAGCTCGTTGACTCTATTTGAACTCTCTCTGCCTCTGATACTTTATTAATTACACTTCTTTTTGCCTTTTGGTCAGGATGGAATTGTTGATCCCATGGTGCCAGGTCTGGATTCATCCCTGGGAATCAACTCCCATATCACCAAGGAAACTTTCACCCCTGGATGTCATGCCCCATGAAGTGGGGAGGGCAATGATTTCACTTGCAGAGTTAGCTTAGAGAGACTGAGGCCACATATGAGTAACAAAACATCCTCCAGAAGTAACTCACAACCTTCATTCATAAGTATACACCATCATTCACCAATCCTCTTCTTTGTCAGTGCATTCTTCAGCCACCTGTATTAATTGGGCATCATGTAGAGGGCACAAAGTCTACAGGCCATCAAAATTCTCAGTTTTAGATTATTTCGTTGTTCCCAGAGAAAGAAAACCAATAAACATACCCTTTACCAAATAGGGAACCTAAACCTCCTCTTAACTCTTGTCTCCCCCACCCCCTTATTTACCTCTGCTGTTGCTTTGGTAATGCTGATGGTTTCATTTTGAACATAGTTTATACCATGCAATAGCAGTTTCCCCCTGTATGTGGACTTAAACACTCTTTATACAAGAATCATATTTTTGAAGTAATTCTTATGAGAATTAATTCATATTACTAGTGTTAATCAATGGGACACATAGGGTTATATAATCCCTTTGAATCTTGTTCATCTTCAATATGGTAATATTATTTACAGATCCACACTAGGGAACCACCTTCACTCCTATCATTTCCCTTACATTGGAGTTCAACCTTATTAGTTAATGGTTCACCCATCTCTAGCTTCTTGGTATCTCTAAGTTCCTCATGTTCTGTATTATAAGCCTCTGATTATACCTTTAGGCTGGTCATAAAAGTGGGATTATGCAATATTTATCCTTTTGTGTCTGGCTAACTTCACTTAGTATTATGTCCTTGCTAGCTGCTGGAATGCAATATACCAGAAACAGAATAGTTTTTAAAAAGGGAAATTTAATAAGTTGCTAGTTTACAGTTCTAAGGCTGAGAAAATGTCCCTATTAAAACAAGTCTATAGAAATGTCCAATCAAAGCATCCAGGAAAATATACCTTGGTTCAAGAAGACCAATGAAGTTCAGGGTTTCTCTCTCAAGTGAGAAGGCACATGGCAAACAGTCAGGGCTTCTCTCTCAGCTGGAAGGGCATGTGGCAAACACGGCATCATCTGCTAGCTTTCTCTCTTGACTTCCGGTTTCATGAAGCTCCCCAGGAGGCATTTTCCTTCTTCATCTCCAAAGGTCATTGGCTTGTGAACTTTCTGCTTCATGGGGCTGCAGCATTCTCTGCTCTGTCCGAATCTCTTTCTTCTCCAAAATGTTTCCTCTTTTATAGGACTCCAGAAACTTATTAAGACCCACCCAAATGAGTGGAGATATGTCATCACCTAATCCAGCTTAACAACCACTCCTGACTGGGTTATATCTCCAGGAAGATGATCTAATTACATGCAGTATTGAATAGGGATTATTCTGCCTTTATGGAATGAGATTTTGATTGAAACATGGCTTTTCTAGGGGACATACATCCTTTCAGACCAACACAGTCCTCAAGGCTCATCCATCTTGTTACATGCTTCAGGATGTTATTTTGTCTTACAGCTGCATAATATTCCATCATATGCATACATCACATTTTGTTGATACACTCATCTGCTGATGGGCATATGGCTTGTTTCAATCTTTTGGCAATTGTGAATAGTGCTGCTAAGAACATTGGTGTGCAAACGTCTGTGTGTGTCATTGCTTTTAGCTCTTCTGGGTATATATCAAGTAGTGTTATTTTTTGGTCATAGGGTGTGGTAGTCATATTCAGTTGTCAACTTGGCCAGGAGAAGGCACCTGATTCTGTTGCTGTGGACATGAGCCAATGGTACATGAACCTCATCTGTTGCTGATCACATCTGCAGTTGGCTAGGAGGCGTGCCCACTGCAATGAATGATATTTGACTTAGTTGGTTGGTGCTTAAATGAGAGAACACAACATAACACAACCCAAGCAGCTCAGCATACCTCATCTCAGCACTCACAGCTCAGCCCAGGCCTTTGAAGATGCAGAAAAAAATCACCCCTGGAAAGTTGTTAGAACCCAGAGGCCTGAAGAGAAGGCCAGCAGAGATCTCCCTGTGTTGTCCCATGTAAGTAAGAACCTAAGTTGAAAGTTAGCTGCCTTTCCTCTGAAGAACTAATAATATAAATCCCCTTTTATTAAAAGCCAATCCATGTCTGGTGTGTTGTATTCTGACAGCTAGCAAACTAGCACATAGGGCAACTCGATGTTGAGTTTCCTAAGGAATCACCAAATAGTCTTCCATAGTAGTGGCACCATTAAACATTCCCACCAGCAGTGCACAAGTGTCCCATTTTCTCCACATCTTTTTATTGTATCCTGTATGTTTAATAGCAGCCATTCTTATAGGTGTGAGGAGGTATCCAATTGTAGTCTTGATCTGCATTTCCCTTATAGCCAATGACAATGAGCATCTCTTTTTTTTTTTTTTTTTTTTTTTTAAAGAGAGAGGGAGGAAGGGAAGGAAAGACAGAGAGAAGGAAGGAAGGATGGAAGGAAGGAAGAAAGGGAAACATCTTTAAACATTTTCTTGTTTTATTGTATTTTGTTTGTTTGCTTGTTTTTTACATGGGCTGGGGCCGGGAATCGAACCGAGGTCCTCTGGCATGGCAGGCAAGCACTTTGCCCGCTGAGCCACCGCGGCCTGCCCTGAGCATCTCTTTATGCGCTTTTGAGCCATGTGTATTTGTTCTTCAGAAAAATGTCTATTTAAATTTTAGCCCATTTCATAATTGGGTCATCTGTTCTTTTGTTATTGAGTTGTATGACTTCTTTGTATATATAGGAAATCTACAAAGAAAAGTCCATGACCAGATAGCTTCACAGGGGGAATTTTTTCAAACATTCCATAAAGAATCAAAGTCTTTTGAGGTACAGAAACATTTGATTTTCAGGAGTTCCCATTTATCTATTTTTTATTTTGTTGGTTGTGCTTTGGGTGTAAGGTTTAGGAAGCTACCTCCTATTAATAGGTCTTGATGTTTCCCTTCATTTTCTTCTAGAAATTTTATGGTGATAGTTCTTATATTTAGGTGTTTGATTCTTTTTTAATTAATTCATGTGTAAGGTGAAAGGTAGGAGTCCCCCTTCATTCTCTCAGCTATTGATATCCTGTCCTTCCATGCTCAATTATTGAAAAGATAATTTTGTCCCAGTTCAATGGATTTGGGGGCCTTGTCAAAAGTCAGTTGACCATAGATGTCGTGGTCTATTTCTGCACTCTTGATTTGATTCCACTAGTCAATGCTTCTATCTTTGTGCCAGTAACATGCAGTTTTGACTACTATGGCTTTATAATAGGCTTTAAAGTCAAGATGTGTTAATTCTCCCACTTCGTTCTTCTTTTTTAGGATGTTTTTGGATCTTTGGGGTCTCTTTCTTTTACAGACAAATTTCATAGTTCACTTTTCCAAATCTTCAAAGTAGGTTGCTGAAATTTTTTAGTTCTTTATGGACTGTTTGAAAAAATTCCCCCTGTGAGGTCATCTGGCCCTGGGCTTTTCTTTGTAGGAAGATTTTTGATGACTGATTGAATCTCTTTGCTTGCAATTGGTTTGTTGAGATCTTCTGTAGTTCTTTCTGAGTCAGTGTACTTGTTTGTGTGTCTCCAAGAATTTGTCCATCTCATCTAAGTTGTCTAGTTTGTTGGCATATAGTTGTTCAGAGTATCCTCTTATGATTTATTTCTTCAGGGTCTGCATTAATACATCCTTTCACATTTCTGATTTTATTTGCATCCTCTCTCTTCTTGTCTTTGTCAGTATTGTTAAAGGCCCATCAATTTTATTGATTTTCTCAAAGAACCAACTTTTGATTTTATTGATTCTTTCTGTTCTTTTGCTCTCCCATTCATTTATCTCTGATTTAATTTTTGTTATTTCTCTTCTTCTATTTGCTATGGGGTTAGTCTGCTGTTCTTTCTCAAGTTCCTCCAGGTGTGCTTTTAAGTCCTCAATTTTTGCTCCTTCTTGTTTTTTAATATAGGCATTTAGGGCAAAAATTTTCTCTCTCAGCACAGCCTTTGCCACATCCCATAAGTTCTGATAAGTTGTATTCTCATTTTCATTCATGTCCAAATAACTACTGATTTCTCTACCAATTTCTTCTTTGAGCCCTGGCTGCTTAGGAGTGTGTTATCTAATCTCCAATATTTGTGAATGTTCTCATTCTTTGGTGGTTATTGAGATCCAGATTCATCACACTGTAATCAGAGAATGTACTTTGAATAATTTCAATATTTTTCAAGTTTATGAAGACCTTTTTTGTGTCCCAGCATATGATCTATCCTGGAGAATTTTCCATGGGCAAAGAGAAGAATGTATATCCTTGTGCTGTGGGTATAATGATCTATATATGTCCGTTAGGTCTAATTCATTTATCAAGTTATTTAACTTCTCTATTTCCTTATTGGTCTTCTGTCTGATTGTTCTATCTACAGAGGAGAGTGGTGTATTGAAGTTTCCTATTATTATTGTTGAAAAATCTGTAGCTCCCTTCAGTTTTGACAATGTCTGCCTCATGTACTTTGGAGCTCCTTGATTAGGAGCATACCCATCTATGATTGTTATATCTTCTTGGTGAACTGACCCTTTAACTAGTATATAGTGTCCTTCTTTGTCTTTTATGATGTCTTTACATTTAAAGTATATTTTGTCTGATATTAGTATAGGTACTCCTGCTTTCTTTTGGTTACAACCTGTGTGGAAAATCTTTTTTCCATCCTTTCACTTTCAATCTGTTTGTATCTTTGTGTCTAAGATGAGTCTCTTGTAAGCAACATATAGGTGGATTATGTTTCTTAACCCATTCTGCCAATCTGTATCTTTTAATTACGTTTCCTCCATTAACATTCAAAGTAATGCTGAAAAGGCAGTCTTTGATGCCATCATCTTATCTTTTTTCTTTTATTTGTCAGATTTATATATTTTTTTCCTTCTTTCTCTTTGCATTCTTTAAATTACTCTCAGTGGTACTCTTCAATTCTGTGCCCTCCTCCAGACCTCCCTCTTTTCTATTTTTATTTCTCAGCTGGCAGAACTCCTTTCAGTATTTCTTGTAGGGCCAGTCTCTCATGAACAAATTCTTTCAGGATGTCTTTGTTTGTGAAAACTTTAATCTCTCCCTTAATTTTGAAGGACAATTTGACTGGGTACAGAATTCTTGGCTGGAAGTCTTTTTCTTTCAGGATCTTGAATGTATCATACCACTACCTTCTCACCTCCAGGGTGCTAGTTGAGTAGTCTGAACTCAGCATTATTTGGCTTCCCTTGTATGTAATAGTTTTTCTCTTGCCACTTGCAGGATTTTCTGTTTCTCTTCAACATTTGACTGACTGATTAGTATGTGTGTTGTAGAAGGTCTATTTGGGTTTATTCTGTTTGGAGTTTGTTGGGCTTCTTTGACTTGTATATTTATGTCCCTTATGAGGATTGGAAAGCTTTCTCCCACTATATCCTCAACTACTCTTCCTAGCCCTTTACTCCTCTCTTTTCCTGGGACACCAGTGATTCTTATATTCATGTGCTTTGTTTTGTCTATCATTTCCCTGAGTTCCCATTCAATTTTTTCCATCTTTTTGTCATTTGCTGTTTGAATCTTAGATGTCAGTTACCCTGTTCACTATATCACTTATTCTTTCTTCTCTCTCTTCAAATCTTGTGTTGTATGCCTCTAGTATGTTTTTTATTTTGTCAACAGAATCTTTAATCTCTGTGCTATCTGCTATTTTTCTATTTGTTCTTTTAAATTCCTCTTTATGCTCTTCTACTGTCTTCTTGATCTTCTTTAAGTCATTTGCTATCCCACTTGTTTTATTAAGTAGAGTTGTATGAATATCGTTGATTAGTTGTTTCAACATCTGTGTCTCTTCTGGTGTTTTAATTTGGTCATTAGGCAGGGCTATATCTGTCTGCATTATGATATTTTTAGTGATCTTCTGCTGTCTTCATGGCATGTAAATATCTTGATTGATTTACTTTAGGAGTTTATTTATTTCAGTAGTCTAAGGCCTTGTGCTTGCAGAATTGTTGTAGAGCAGGGAGTAGGGCATGGGATGTGGCACTCAGTACAGTGATTTGTTTCAGGGCAGGTATAGGTGCAGGTTGGGGATGTTATGTTGATACTTGTGAGTGTGGGCACCCAGTGGCCAGGGAGGATGTAGCTGTGTAGGTGCACTGGATTGGGGGTTGTATCCCTGGTGTATGGTGTTCTAAGGTAAGGGGCCCCTCGTGCACATGCATAGAGATGTGATGGCCCATTGGCATTATGCCTTCATGGATTGAGGGCAGATGTGACCCAGCTGAACAAGTTGAAACTTTTTCACAGCTGGGAAGTGAGCGTGAGGGCTTTGCACATACGAGGTTCTAGGACTGCTATATTGTGGGTTCCCAGAGCTGAATGATGTTATTGGGGACCTGTGCACATGCATGGACTTTGGAGTGCTGTAACTGATGCACAGATCTCAGATGGAGTGGAGTGGGGCTGTGTGACATGGTGGGAAGGGCAGCAGGGGGAGCCTAGGTATGGAGGTTAGTGCCTGCAGCCTTTATGTGCTAGCAACAACCTGAAGGGAACAGAAGCAGGAGGTAATGTTCAGGAGTGGAATATAAGAGGTGGGTTGGGATGCATTTGGGTGGGAGTGGGGGGCAGGTACATGCACTGAGGGCTGGTGGGTTGGGAGTATCTAGAGCCCTGAGAATGGGGGTGGGTGATGGGGTTCAGGTACATGGTGTGGAGTGAGTCACGGTCATGGTGCTGTTCTGGTTAGGGTCATGTGCTCAAGAAACATGGCCTACTTACTTCCTAGTCCCATGCTCCCATGCACATGCCCCAATTGGCTCCATGGCTCCACACCTCCATACAAGGCCGCAGCTTTCTACCTCTTGGATCCTTGGCCTCTGCAACCAGGGCTGCCCCAGGTAGTGCAGAAGGCTCTCCTGAATCACTGCTTCAGTCAACTTCCTGTTCCTTCTCTAACTCTTCCTTGGAGCAGGGCTAATCTTGAACTACCCTAGTTGGCCACTTTCCCAGAAGTCCTTGACTTTGAATATTGAAAAGAGATAAAGATACTGTTGCGTGAAACTGTTATTATAAAATGTCCAGAGTCTCAATTTGCTTCTATCTTTCAAATGCACTGCATGTCCCATTGGCCTTGGAGCTAAAAGCTAGGGAGTAAAACTCTCCATGTCCCTTGGATCTGTCCATTCCCTCAGATGTCTGCTGTCCTGGTTTATGAAACATTCTGCCCTAGGCCCATCCCCTGTCCTCCTCTCTGTGAAGGGTGTGTGGATCAGAGCCTGGAATTCTACTTCCATTTAATAAAAATATCAATACCTCCCCAAATCCATAGAGGATGGGGCACCTGTCCTCAGGACCGTGCTCCAATTTTCCCCTCAGCCTTGATGCTTACCTCTATAGTCCTTCCCTCTCACCTCACACTCTTCCCCAAGCATTGTGCATTGTCCTTTTAACTCCTCTTGGAGCAGAAGCAGGTGAGCCCAGCTCCAGGCCTCCCTGCCTCTTCTTCCTTGGGAGAATCACTGAAAGGCTGATATTCACTTTCCCCTTATTCCATCTTCATAGAATATTTTTTTCCTGGACCACAAGCTTCTCTATGATATCATCCCCTCTCACTGTGAACATTTGTCTCATGTCTCACCTCTCAGTCAAGACAAAGACCAATATTCACCTCAACACATTTGTGATTAGCATCAAGTGTCACCCAGGGAAGAAACATGTGATGATGGTGACTATGTCACTTGGTGATAAGGACAAATTCCTGACATTTAGGCCTTTGTGGCCATATGGCTAGCTGCCAGAATGTAATATACCAGAAATAGAATGGTTTTTAGAAAGGGGAATTTAATCAGCTGTTAGTTTACAGTTCCAAGGCTGAGAAAATATCCCAATTAAAACAAGTTTATAGAAATGTCCAATCTAAGGCATCCAGGGAAAGATACCTTGGTTCAAGAAGGCCAATGAAGTTCAGGGTTTCTCTCTCAAGTGAGAAGGCACATGGCAAACACAATCAGAGTTTCTCTCTCATCTGGAAATGCACATGGTGAACATGGTTAGGGTTCCTCTCTTATCTGGAAGGTCACATGGTGAGCACAGTGTCATCTGCTAGCTTCTTCTCCTGGCTTTCTGTTTCATTAAGCTCCCCAGGAGACATTTTCCTTTTTCATCTCTACAGGTCACTGACTGGTGGACTCTGCTTCATGGCTATGTTGTTTTGCTCTGCTCTCTGAATCTCTTTCATTCTCCAAAATGTTTCCTCTTTTACAGGACTCCAGAAACTTATCAAGACCCATCCAAATGGGTGGAGACATGTCATCACTTAATCCAGGTTAACAACCACTCTTGACTAAATCACATCATCCAGGGAGATGATCTGATTACAATTTAAAACATACAGTATTGAATAGGGAATGGGATTTTATTAAAACATGGGTTTTCTAAGGGAAATACATCATTTCAATCCAGAACAGTTAGGGTTCCCTAGAGAAACAGAATCAACAGGGAACACTCACAAATAAAAAATTTATAAAAGTGTCTCACGTGACCATAGGAATGCAGCGTCCAAAAATCTGCAGGGCAGGCTGTGAAGCTGATGATTCTAATGGAGGGTCTGGATGAACACCACAGGAGAGGCTTACCAGTCAAAGCAGGAAGAGAGCCTGTCTCTTCTGAATCCTCCTTAAAAGGTTTCCAGTTCTTAGATTGAGCATCACTCATTAAAGAAGACACACCCCTTGCCTGATTACAAGTGGAATCAGCTGTGGATGCCGCTGATGTGCTCATGATCTGATTTTATGAACTGTCCTCATTGCAACAGACAGGCCAGCACTTGCCTAACCAGAAAAACAGATTGCACCACTTGATCCAGTTGACACATGAACCTGACCATGACAGGGGCCAAGGCTAGATAAGCATCCCTCATAAACACCAAAAAGAGAGAGGCCAAGAGGTCAGAGCATGTCTTGGAATATCCTCTCAAAAGTTCTTTTGCGTCTGTACCTGTGGGAACCATTTGGAGGATTCAAGTCAATGAGGACAGTGGGTGTGGGGAGGGGTTATGAGAGCAGCCTTCTCCTGCCCAGGTGTCAAAGACATCTACAGAAACAGTGTGATATTAAAAGATATACTTCAATTCCTCTTAAACTTAAAAGAACCATAAGAAAGACCAGAGAGAAAAAGTCTGTTTAAAATAAGAGAAAATCATGTGACCCCTAGGAAAAAATCTTGACTTGAAATTTACAGTAAATGCATGCACAAAATACAACTTCTACTTAGGATGATAAAAGCTGAATTGTAAACTAAAAGACATGGTTGCACTGTTTGCAGATAAATGCTAAGTCTAGTATATCTGTTAGTTTCTCTGAAGTCATTAAAGTACATTAAATTCATACCCAAATTTTAGAAATTTTACATAGCTTTTTGAACAATTGAACAAGACAATGAGTAAATTTTCCTTTCTGGAAAATGCCCCTTCCTTGTGGCTTCCCTGAAAGGGCCTCCATGACTCCCAATCCAACTGTCATTGTCAGGTTCATGTGTCAACTTGGCCAAGCAGTGGTACCTGTTTGTCTGGTTGGGCAATTGCTGGCTTGTCTTTTGCATAAGGACATTTCATAGAATTAAGTCATGATCATATCAGCTACATCCACAGCTGATTCCACTTGTAGTCAGCCAAGGGGAATGTCTTCTTTAATGAGTGATGCTTAATCTAATCACTGGAAGCCTTTTAAGGAGAATTCAGAAGACCCAAGCACTCTTCCTGCTTTAGCCGGCCAGCCTCTGCTGTGGAGTTTGTGAAGAATCTCCATCGAAATCATCAGAATTATAGCCTGACCTACATACTTTTGACTCTATGTTCCCATGATTACATGAGACACTTTTATAAATTTTACATTTATTAATATTTCCTGTTGAGTCTTTTTCTCTAGAGAACCCTAATTAATGCACCTGGTACCAAGAGTGGTTCTTAAGAAACAGAATCTTAAAAAATGGGTTTTGATGAATGGCTTTCTAAACTAACTGGACTCAAAGGCACTAAGGACTCTGATTCCCATAATCAGAATGACATTACCCATCCAAAGAGTGAATTGGCAAAAGAGGTAGTCAAAATATCACCATTTGATTCTTCTAATGCTTCGCTTATATGAAGCCAGGCTCTGGGGGATAATGTTTTTGACACCTTTATGGAGTTTTGTGGAAATAGTAAGTACAGAGACATTGGCTGGTTGTTGCTAGATACACTGTATACATTAATGAGTGAAAGGGATAGGCTTAAGGCTTCAAATGAGAAGCTTAAGGACCGTCTGACAGATGTAGACATTTATGTGAGTGTCCTGGAGGAAAATCTTATTTCCTATAGCTATAGACTTGAGATCTATGAAAATCAGACTCAGAATCTTATTGCTAGAGTAGCAACTTTACAACATAAACCGGAATCTAAATCTTACATGTCATATGCTGTTAAAGTGAGGGCATTGATTGGAAAGGAGTGGGACCCTGAAAAATGGAGTGGTGACATATGGGTTGATATTGATGTTGGTGGCAAAATTGAAACCCTAGGTAATACTGAGTCTTCTCTAGATAACCCTGCAATAGTCTGCCCTGAGGACATAGCCAACCCACATCCAGCTTTGAGGAGTTGGCCACCCAACTTCCACCTAAAGGGATTAGCCCCAGAGTGATTAATCTTGTTTCACAAGATGAAACTGCAAATGAATGCTTGAAGCAAATTGCTTGGAATATACTTCTAATTGTTTTCATGACCTACCCCCCCACCCCTTATTTATTCCAGACCTATAACTAAAGTCCTAATAGACCCCTTAAGATGAGATGCAAAATATCACATATGAGAAGGTATGTTATACTCCAAAAGAACTGTGAGTTTTCCAATTTTTATATACAGAAATCAGGGGAATATGTGTGGCAATGGATTTTAATGGTGTCAGATAATGTTGGGAGGAATATAAAGCTGGATCAGGCTGAATTTATTGATATGGGCCCACTAAGCAGAGATTCTGTGTTCATTGTTATAGCTTGAGCAGTTAGAAAAGGCATTAATAGTTTGTTTAGATGGTTGTCTGAAACATGGATCAAAAGGTGGCCGATATTACCTGAGGTTGAAATGCCAGAACTGCCCTGGTATAATGTAGATGAGGGGATCCAGAGGCTTAGAGAGATTGGAATGTTAGAGTGGATTTATCATGCAAAGCCTGCTCTTACACCCCAGGAAAGTCCAGAGAGTGCACCTTTTACCAGAACAATGAGAAATAAATTTGTGAGACTAGCGGCATCATCCCTGAAGAGCTCTGTAGTTGCACTTCTCTGTAGGTCAGATACTACTATGGGAACTGCTGTCACTGAGCTGGAATCCTTAAACACAATGGAGATGACCAGATCCCGACTTGGCAGACGCCAGGTGACAGCACTTAATCTCCAAAGACTGTGTGGACACGGCTAATATAATAGCAAACAAAAAGCAGGAGTCAAAATTACATGACTCGCAGAGATTTGTGGAATTGGCTAGTAAATCATGGGGTACCTAGAAATACAATGGATGGGCAGTCTACTAAATTTTTGTTAGAGCTATATAAACAAAAGAGTTCTTGGTAAAGTCAACAGAAGCCTAACTTGAATTACAAAAAGACAGAGTCATGGCCCCTTAATCAATTTCCAGATATGAGGCATTTTACAGATCCAGAGCTCCTTGAATGAAGGGGAGATCAAGATCCTTTGGGGGAGAAACTTGTTATACTGCCACAAATCTACTGTCAATCTTCCTTCAAGCCTTCCCCAAGGAGACTGACAGCCTTTTATCACTCAATTATGGTGCCAACTAGGTGGCAATACCTTGAAGGGCTGGGATAATATTCTCCAGGAAGCTGTATATACTCTAAATCAGTGTCCACTGTATCGTGCTGTTTCTCCCATAGCCAGAATTCATGGATCCAGGAATCAAGTGGTGGAAATAGAAGTAGCACCACTTACTATTACCCCTCATGATCCACTAGGAAAATTTTTGCTTCCTGTCCCTGCAACCCTGAGTTCTGCTGGTCTACAAGCTTTAGTTCCAAAAGGGCAAGTGCTTCAACCAGAAGAAACAACAATGATTCCATTGAACTGAAATCTATTACTGCCACCTGGTCTCTCTGGGCTACTTATGCCCCTGAATCAACAAGTCAAGAAGGGGATTATTATTACTGGTTGGGGTGATTGACCCTGAATATCAGGGGGAAATAGGACTGCAACTACACAATGGAGGTAAAGTAGAGTTTTCCTGAAATACGGGAGATCCCCTAGGGCATCTTTTAGTACTGTCATGCCCTGTGATTCAAATCAATGGAAAACTGCAACAACCCAATCCAGGCAGGGCTACCAATGACTCTGAAACTGTGGAGGGCCAGGAGCAATTAATCAGGCCCAAGCAGGAGCAATCAATCAGGCCCAAGCAGGGAAAGTCCCCACACCATTGGGGTGGAATGTCCCTGAGAGTTAAACAATAACCAATGTTAAGAAACTGAGGGAAAGGGATGTGTTTTGGCAACGGCTAACAGCATTCTTCTGCTTATATGATCTGCTTGCTTGCTAGCAACTGCAAAAAAAACCACAACACGATTTTAGCCTTTATAAGCACACCTTGAAAACCTCTGGGGGCTGCTCTCTGAATCCTCTTTCTTGGAGGTTTCTGAGGCAGTTGCCAGTCGGCTAATAAAGACTCCAAATTGGCTTGCAGTTTTGAATTGTGTGGTCTCTCTTTCTGTGCACCCCACAACATTTGGAGGCCCCAGCAAGATAGTCCCTAATGGGACATCTGGTGACCACAGGTCCTGTGGATTGCCCCCAGAATTGAGGTCTGGCCTAGGGGAAGGCCTTGGAGAGACGTTTCTCTGCCCCAGGCAAGGACCAGGAACCAGACTGGTTCTACAAGACCCTCCAAAATTATACAAAATCTGATGGAGTCATCTGTTTATGGAAACCTCACCAGTGAGTACAGGTCTGTTACTGGATCCAGTGGGGACCTCCGGAAGGCTGGATGCAGCATTACTTCCAAGGTCCGGTTCCAGAGCAAGACCTTGCCTGGGATTTCAGTTAGGAATCCATTAGGGATAAGGCATTTGTTTGTCTTGGTTCATTTTGTCCTTCCTCTCAATTGTTGGTCTCGTCACATTCTGTGTTGTTTTTGTCATAATTGTCATGGGTCAGTCAAGTTCATCTGTCTGTACTCTGCTTCAATATTTCTTGAAACATTTCCAAGATTTTCAGTGGAAGACCGGAGACTATGAAGCCCCTGTCAACACCTCTGACTTAGAAAATTTCTGTTTATGGGTGTGGCCAACTTTTGGTTCTGGGTGGCCTCCGGAGGGAACCACAGACCTATCTATAGCCTATAAAGTCCAAAAGGTGATTTTTGGTGATCCATGCCACCCTGACCAAATCCCCTATATACTAATTTGAATTGAAATTTTAACAGAAAAACCCAAGTGGTTATGATCTTGCCTGGAGTCCCAAAAAGAAAAAAGACACCTCCAGAGCCAAAACAGCCCTCTTAATAAAAACCTCTCAAAAAGAAAAAACTAATGGGATCCGAATATTGACAGGACCACCAGAGGATCTGGTTTTGATGGACCCTCCCCCATACCCAACAGCCCCTCCACCACCTCTAAGGCCAGAAGGGAAAGATGACCAAGAGGCGGCAACCAGCCCCTCTAATAGCCAGGAGGTCCCCTTCAGTCCCCCCATACCAGAAGTGGCTCTGCTTACCACCCTTCTTCTCATTCACAATCACTGGATTCTTCCGGAGTTCCAAGTTTACCCTTGAGGCAGGTTGGCCCTGCCCTGGGGGATGACCGCCCATCTTTCATGGTCTCTGTCCCCTTTTCCTCTAGTGATCTGTGTAATTATAAAAACCAGAATCCCTCTTTCTCTGAAAAGCCCCAAGGGCTCATCTCCCTCTTGGAGACTGTCTTTTTCACCCACCAGCCCACCTGGGATGACTGCCAACAGCTCCTCCAGGCCCTCTTCACCTCCAAGGAACGCGATCGAGTCAGGAGAGAGGCGAGGAAGTTAATTCTTGGACCTGACGGACAGTCTACTACTGAATCAACCCTATTAGAGGCTGTGTTCCCCTCCACCCACCCCGGATGGGACCCCAACACTGATAGAGGTAAGGAGGTTCTCGACTGGTATCACCAGACTCTGCTCTGGAGGATACGAGCAGTGGCCAAGAAGCCAACCAGCTTGTTTCAGGTGAGCAAAACCATACAAAAGCTGGACAAATCTCCGGTCGCTTTTCTTGGGTGCTTCCTTGAGACATACCGCTTGTACACCTCTATAGATCCAGAGGCACCTGAAAATAGGCGAGCTGTAAATATAGCATTTGTCACCCAGTCAGCCCCAGATATAAGAAAAAAATTAAAGAAATTAGAAGGATTTGAGGGTAAAGTGCTGTCCGAACTGATAGAAATTGCCCAAAAGACTTTTAATAACAGAGATGATCCCATAACCGTGCAGTCCAAAAACATAGCCAAAATTTTAGTATCCTCAATGGCTGAACAGGAAAAACAAAAAGGAAGATGGGGAACCATTGAAAAAAGAAAGGGAAATCAAGGAAAAAGGTTGGGCCTAGGTGCAAACCAATGGGCCTACTGCAAAGAGAATGGACATTGGAAAAATGAATGCCCTAAAAGAGGACTTAAAGGAATGAAACTGACCCCTGTTCTGGTTGAAGAGGAGTATTGACAGGGCCGGGGCTCCATTCTCTTGAGCCCCCAGGAGCCCAAGGTCACATTAGAAATCGGGGGCAAGCCTATAAAATTTTTTGTGGATACTGGGGCGACCTTCTCCATTCTCCAGCAAGCAGAATGGCCCATATCTAAGGGGAAAATCCCCAAGCAGGGAGCAACGGGAAAGACAAAGTCTTACCCATGGACTAAGACTAGGATTACTAACCTTGGGGAAGGAACTGTCACCCACTCGTTTCTTCTTCTTTTTTTTTTTATTAATTAAAAAAAGAATTAACAAAACAATTAGAAATCATTCCAATCTACATGTACGATCAGTAATTCTTAATAACATCACATAGTTGCATATTCATCATTTCTTAGTACATTTGCATCGATTTAGAAAAAGAAATAAAAAGACAACAGAATAAGAATTAAAACAATAATAGAAATAAAAACAAACAAAAAAAACCCTATACCTCACATGCAGCTTCATTCAGTGTTTTAACATAATTGCATTACAATTGGGTAGTATTGTGCTGTCCATTTCTGAGTTTTTATATTCAGTCCCGTTATACAGTCTGTATCCCTTCAGCTCCAATTACCCGTTCTCTTTTTTTTTTTAATTAATGGAAAAAAGAAATTAACCCAACATTTAGAGATCATACCATTCTACATATGCAATCAGTAATTCTTAGCATCATCACATAGATGCATGATCATCATTTCTTAGTACATTTGCATTGGTTTAGAAGAACTAGCAACATAACCGAAAAAGATATAGAATGTTAATATAGAGAAAAAAATAAAAGTAATAATAGTAAAATCAAAACAAAACAAAACAAAACAAAACAAAAACCTATAGCTCAGATGCAGCTTCATTCAGTGTTTTAACCTGATTACTTTACAATTAGGTATTATTGTGCTGTCCATTTTTGAGTTTGTGTATCTAGTCCTGTTGCACAGTCTGTACCCCTTCAGCTCCAATTGGCCATTATCTTACCCTGTTTCTACCTCCTGCTGGACTTGGATATCAAGGACATATTCCAAATTTATTCTCGAATGTCTGTTCACATCAGTGGGACCATACAGTATTTGTCCTTTAGTTTTTGGCTAGACTCACTCAGCATAATGTTCTCTAGGTCCATCCATGTTATTACATGCTTCATAAGTTTATCCTGTCTTAAAGCTGCATAGTATTCCATCGTACGTATATACCACAGTTTGTTTAGCCACTCTTCTGTTGATGGAGATTTCGGCTGTTTCCATCTCTTTGCAATTGTAAATAACGCTGCTATAAACATTGGTGTGCAAATGTCCGTTTGTGTCTTTGCCCTTAAGTCCTTTGAGTATATTCCCAGCAATGGTATTGCTGGGTCGTATGGCAATTCTATATTCAGCTTTTTGAGGAACTGCCAAACTGCCTTCCACAGTGGTTGCACTATTTGACATTCCCACCAACAGTGGATAAGTGTGCCTCTTTCTCCGCATCCTCTCCAGCACTTGTCATTTTCTGTTTTGTTGATAATGGCCATTCTGGTGGGTGTGAGATGATATCTCATTGTGGTTTTGATTTGCATTTCTCTAATGGCCAGGGACATTGAGCATCTCTTCATGTGCCTTTTGGCCATTTGTATTTCCTCTTCTGATAGGTGTCTGTTCAAGTCTTTTTCCCATTTTGTAATTGGGTTGGCTGTCTTTTTGTTGTTGAGATGAACAATCTCTTTATAAATTCTGGATACTAGACCTTTATCTGATATATCATTTCCAAATATTGTCTCCCATTGTGAAGGCTGTCTTTCTACTTTCTTGATGAAGTTCTTTGATGCACAAAAGTGTTTAATTTTGAGGAGCTCCCATTTATTTATTTCCTTCTTCAGTGTTCTTGCTTTAGGTTTAAGGTCCATAAAACCGCCTCCAGTTGTAAGATCCATAAGATATCTCCCAACATTTTCCTCTAACTGTTTTATGGTCTTAGACCTAATGTTTAGATCTTTGATCCATTTTGAGTTAACTTTTGTATAGGGTGTGAGAGATGGGTCTTCTTTCATTCTTTTGCATATGGATATCCAGTTCTCTAGGCACCATTTATTGAAGAGACTGCTCTGTCCCAGGTGAGTTGGCTTGACTGCCTTATCAAAGATCAAATGTCCATAGATGAGAGGGTCTATATCTGAGCACTCTATTCGATTCCATTGGTCGATATATCTATCTTTATGCCAATACCATGCTGTTTTGACCACTGTGGCTTCATAATATACCTTAAAGTCAGGCAGCGCAGGACCTCCAGCTTCGTTTTTTTTTCCTCAAGATGTTTTTAGCAATTCGGGGCACCCTGCCCTTCCAGATAAATTTGCTTATTGGTTTTTCTATTTCTGAAGAATAAGTTGTTGGGATTTTGATTGGTATTGCATTGAATCTGTAAATCAATTTAGGTAGAATTGACATCTTAACTATACTTAGTCTTCCAATCCATGAACACGGTATGCCCTTCCATCTATTTAGGTCTTCTGTGATTTCTTTTAGCAGTTTTTTGTAGTTTTCTTTATATAGGTTTTTTTTGTCTCTTTAGTTAAATTTATTCCTAGGTATTTTATTCTTTTAGTTGCAATTGTAAATGGGATTCGTTTCTTCATTTCCCCCTCAGCTTGTTCATTACTAGTGCATAGAAATGCTACAGATTTTTGAATGTTGATCTTGTAACCTGCTACTTTGCTGTACTCATTTATTAGCTCTAGTAGTTTTGTTGTGGATTTTTCCGGGTTTTCGACGTATAGTATCATATCGTCTGCAAACAGTGATAGTTTTACTTCTTCCTTTCCAATTTTGATGCCTTGTATTTCTTTTTCTTGTCTAATTGCTCTGGCTAGAACCTCCAACACAATGTTGAATAATAGTGGTGATAGTGGACATCCTTGTCTTGTTCCTGATCTTAGGGGGAAAGTTTTCAATTTTTCCCCATTGAGGATGATATTAGCTGTGGGTTTTTCATATATTCCCTCTATCATTTTAAGGAAGTTACCTTGTATTCCTATCTTTTGAAGTGTTTTCAACAGGAAAGGATGTTGAATCTTGTCAAATGCCTTCTCTGCATCAATTGAGATGATCATGTGATTTTTCTGCTTTGATTTGTTGATATGGTGTATTACATTAATTGATTTTCTTATGTTGAACCATCCTTGCATACCTAGGATGAATGCTACTTGGTCATGATGTATAATTCTTTTAATGTGTTGTTGGATACGATTTGCTAGAATTTTATTGAGGATTTTTGCATCTATATTCATTAGAGAGATTGGTCTGTAGTTTTCTTTTTTTGTAATATCTTTGCCTGGTTTTGGTATGAGGGTGATGTTGGCTTCATAGAATGAATTAGGCAGTTTTCCCTCCACTTCGATTTTTTTGAAGAGTTTGAGGAGAATTGGTACTAATTCTTTCTGGAACGTTTGGTAGAATTCACATGTGAAGCCATCTGGTCCTGGACTTTTCTTTTTAGGAAGCTTTTGAATGACTAATTCAATTTCTTTACTTGTGATTGGTTTGTTGAGGTCATCTATGTCTTCTTGAGTCAAAGTTGGTTGTTCATGTCTTTCCAGGAACCCATCCATTTCATCTAAATTGTTGTATTTATTAGTGTAAAGTTGTTCATAGTATCCTGTTATTACCTCCTTTATTTCTGTGAGGTCAGTAGTTATGTCTCCTCTTCCATTTCTGATCTTATTTATTTGCATCCTCTCTCTTCTTCTTTTTGTCAATCTTGATAAGGGCCCATCAATCTTATGGATTTTCTCATAGAACCAACTTCTGGTCTTATTGATTTTCTCTACTGTTTTCATATTTTTAATTTCATTTATTTCTGCTCTGATCTTTGTTATTTCTTTCCTTTTGCCTCCTTTGGGATTAGTTTGCTGTTCTTTCTCCAGTTCTTCCAAGTGAACAGTTAATTCCTGCATTTTTGCCTTTTCTTCTTTTCTGATATAGGCATTTAGGGCAATAAATTTCCCTCTTAGCACTGCCTTTGCTGCATCTCATAAGTTTTGATATGTTGTGTTTTCATTTTCATTTGCCTGGAGGTATTTACTAATTTCTCTTGCAATTTCTTCTTTGACCCACTCGTTGTTTAAGAGTGTGTTGTTGAGCCTCCAGGTATTTGTGAATTTTCTGGCATTCTGCCTATTATTGATTTCCAACTTCATTCCTTAATGATCCGAGAAAGTGTTGTGTATGATTTCAATCTTTTTAAATTTGTTAAGACCTGCTTTGTGACCCAGTATATGGTCTATCTTTGAGAATGATCCATGAGCACTTGAGAAAAACGTGTATCCTGCTGTTGTGGGATTTAATGTCCTATAAATGTCTGTTAAGTCTAGCTCCTTTATAGTAATATTCAGATTCTCTATTTCTTTATTGATCCTCTGTCTAGATGTTCTGTCCATTGATGAGAGTGGGGAATTGAAGTCTCCAACTATTATGGTATTTCTGTCTATTTCCCTTTTCAGTGTTTGCAGTGTATTCCTCACGTATTTTGGGGCATTCTGGTTCGGTGCATAAATATTTATGACTGTTATGTCTTCTTGTTTAATTGTTCCTTTTATTAGTATATAGTGTCCTTCTTTGTCTCTTTTAACTGTTTTACATTTGAAGTCTAATTTGTTGGATATTAGTATAGCCACTCCTGCTCTTTTCTGGTTGTTATTTGCATGAAATATCTTTTCCCAACCTTTCACTTTCAACCTATGTTTATCTTTGTGTCTAAGATGTGTTTCCTGTAGACAGCATATAGAAGGATCCTGTTTTTTAATCCATTCTGCCATTCTATGTCTTTTGATTGGGAAATTCAGTCCATTAACTTTTAGTGTTATTACTGTTTGGATAATATTTTCCTCTGCCATTTTGCCTTTTGTATTATATATATCATATCTGACTTTCCTTCTTTCTACACTCTTCTCCATACCTCTCTCTTCTGTCTTTTTGGTTCTGACTCTAGTGCTCCCTTTAGTATTTCTTGCAGAGCTGGTCTCTTGGTCACAAATTCTCTCAGTGACTTTTTGTCTGAGAATGTTTTAATTTCTCCCTCATTTTTGAAGGACAATTTTGCTGGATATAGGAGTCTTGGTTGGCAGTTTTTCTCTTTTAGTAATTTAAATATATCATCCCACTGTCTTCTAGCCTCCATGGTTTCTGCTTAGAAATCTACACATAGGCTTATTGGGTTTCCCTTGTATGTGATGGATTGTGTTTCTCTTGCTGCTTTCAAGATCCTCTCTTTCTCTTTGACCTCTGACATTCTAACTAGTAAGTGTCTTGGAGAATGCCTATTTGGGTCTAATCTCTTTGGGGTGCGCTGCACTTCTTGGATCTGTAATTTTAGGTCTTTCATAAGAGTTGGGAAATTTTCAGTGAAAATTTCTTCCATTAGTTTTTCTCCTCCTTTTCCCTTCTCTTCTCCTTCTGGGACACCCACAACACGTATATTTGTGCGCTTCATATTGTCCTTGAGTTCCCTGATACCCTGTTCAAATTTTTCCATTCTTTTCCCGATAGTTTCTGTTTGTTTTTGGAATTCAGATGTTCCATCCTCCAAATCACTAATTCTGTCTTCTGTCTCTTTGAATCTATCATTGTAGGTATCCATTGTTTTTTCTATCTTTTCTACTTTGTCCTTCACTTCCATAAGTTCTGTGATTTGTTTTTTCAGTTTTTCTATTTCTTCTTTATGTTCAGCCCATGTCTTCTTCATGTCCTCCCTCAATTTATCAATTTCGTTTTTGAAGAGGTTTTCCATTTCTGTTCGAATATTCAGCATTAGTTGTCTCAGCTCCTGTATCTCATTTGAACTATTGGTTTGTTCCTTTGACTGGGCCATATTTTCAATTATTTGAGCGTGATCCGTTATCTTCTGTTGGCATCTGTGCATTTAGACAGATTTCCCTGGGTATTGGATCCAAAAGTTTGGAAGATTTTTCTGTGAAATCTCTGGGTTCTGTGTTTCTTATCCTGCCCAGTAGGTGGTGCTCGTGGCACACGTTTGTCTGCAGGTCCCACCAGTAAAAGGTGCTGTGGGACCTTTAACTTTGCAAAACTCTCGCTCTCCGGGAGGTTCGCTAGCCGAAGCGGCTTGAGCCGGCCCGGGGTCCGAATGCAGGGAGGGTTGCTGGCCGCCGCAGCCCGGGAAAGAGCCCGTCCGAATTTCCTAGTCGGCCCGGGGCGACAAGCGTGGAGGGAGGGCGCCAGCGGCAGTGGCCCGCCCGGGAGAGTGCACGTTCCTGGGGAGTCACGGGTTTGGAAGGGGCCTCCCCCACCCGTCACCGTTCTCCACGGCCTGGGGATTTCCGATCCAATTCTCTCAGTTGGTCCGGGGGGCCGCGCGTGGCGTGGGCACCAGCCACCGTGGTTTCAGGGGACCGCCTCTTCAATTCTCACAGCCGGCCCGGGGAAGGGGGAAGGGAGTGACTCTGGCCGCTTGCCGCCCGCCCGGTGAGGCCCGCGCGCCTCGGCGGTCTCACCCAAGCTGCTTCTCTCAGCCAGCCAGCCATTCCAGGATGGGGTACGCTGTCTTTTTTTTATCTCTGTTGTGGCTTTGGGTGCTTTCTGTATCGTTTCTACTCCCCTAGTAGCTGTCCTGGAGAAGAAACTAAGATCTGCGCATCTTACTAAGCTGCCATCTTCTCCGGAAGTCCCACTCGTTTCTTGTAGTGCCAGAGGTCCATACCCCCTTTTGGGCAGAGACCTTCTCCAGAAATTACAAGCCACCATCTCTTTCAAAAATGATTCGGCTGAGCTCTCTTTCAATACAAACCCCTTGGCAATCTTCCTCACTTACGCCTTATCGGAAGAGTATTTACTTACGGCAGAGGTGGTGCTGCCAGCCCCAGGTCCATATTTGCAGGAGTTTAAAGAAAAAATACCAGGTGTATGGGCAGAAACTAACCTACCAGGATTAGCTGTCCACCGACCCCCCATCATTGTCCAACTGACTAGCACTGCCACCCCAATTAGATTCCAACAATACCCAATAAGCTTAAAGGCTAAAAGAGGCATTGAAGTCCATATGAAAAGGCTCCTGGAGCCAGGTATTCTGGTCCCTGCCATTCAGCCTGGAACACCCCCCTTCTCCCGGTCCAAAAACCCGGAACCGATGATTACCGGCCAGTGCAAGATCTCCAAGAGGCAAACAAAAGATTTGAAACTATTCACCCCATTGTGCCTAATCCATATATGTTTTTGAGCCTGTTCCCTCCCAGCCAGCAGGTCTACACTGTTCTGGACTTAAAGGATGCCCTCTTTTTGCTTCCCCTGACTGCAGTAAGTTAACCCATCTTTGCTTTTGAATGGACTGACCCCGGGGGGGTTCTCTGGACAACTAACCTGGACTCGGTTGCCATAAGGTTTTAAAAATTCTCCCACCCTGTTTGACGAGGTCTTAAGCCAGGATTTGGCTCATTTTAGACAAGAGCATCCAGAGATAACCCTCTACAATATGTGGATGACCTCTTACTGTCAGCTAATAATGTATCAAACTTCAAAAAGGCAACCGAAAACTTGTTACAGAAACTAGCCCAGTTGGGCTATCGGGTCTCAGCCAAAAAGGCCCAACTCTGCACCAGCTCAGCAACATACTTGGGATATGAATTAGAAGGGGGAAAAAGAGCTCTGTCTTCTAATAGGATTGAGGCTATCCTAAAAATGCCCCAATGAAAAACAAAAAGGCAGGTATGGGAGGTTTTAGGAGCAGTTGGATATTGCCGGCTCTGGATTCCCAGATTTGCAGAAATAGCAAAACCCCTGTACACTAGCACAGGGGAAAAGGAGGAAGCTCTAACCTGGACCGAGGCTGAGTAAAAAGCTTTTTAAACACTGAAACAGGCACTTGTGAGTGCCCCTGCCTTAACTTTGCCTAACCTGTCCAAACCTTTTCAACTACATGTTGCTGAAACCCGAGGAATAGTAAAAGGAGTCATCACCCAAATGCTAGGACCATGGAAAAGGCCAGTTGCCTACCTGTTTAAAAGACTAGACTATGTGGTGGCTGGGTGGTCAAGCTGCCTCTGAGCCATTGCAGTCACTGCCATTTTGGTAAAAGAAGCATCTAAATTCACTCTGGGACAGGACTTACACACGGTGGCCACACATTCAGTAGAAACATTACTAAGGAGCTCACCCAAGAGATGGCTCTCAAATGCCCAGATAACCCAGTATCAGGTACTGCTACTGGATCCCCCAAGAATCCGCTTCCTAAAATGGTAGCTCTTAACCCTGCCACCTTGCTTCCAGATGATGACCCATCCGAGCCCATCCATGACTGTCACGAGATCTTGGAATCTTTCATGAACCTGAGGGCTGATCTCACCGACACCCCTGGCCAAATCCTGATGAAGAATTATATACAGACAGGAGCAGTTATGTCTCAGAGGGAATCAGGTATGCAGGGGCAGTGGTGGTAACTGTGGACCAGGTCATCTGGGCTCAAGCCCTAGGACATGGGACTTTGGCCCAAAAGGCCAAACTAATAGCTCTGACCCAGGCTCTAAGGTGGGGAAAGGGGAAGGTTGCCAACATCTACACAGACAGCAGATAAGCCTTCACCACTGTACATGTCCATGGGGCACTATATCAGGAGCGGGGACTTTTGACATCGGGAGGAAAGGAAATAAAAAATATACCAGAAATACTCGCCTTGCTAGAGTCTATCTGGTTACTAAAAAGGGCAGCTGTTATACATTGCAAAGGACATCAGACTGCCAAAACTCAAATTGCCAGAGGAAATGCCCTGACTGATAAAACGGCAAAAGAACTTGCCCAAAAACCAGTGGGGATGCTGCAGATACTTCCTGTTTTACTGGGGTGAGTGCTGCCAAGCTCTCCAGAATATACCAGGGAGGAAATTAAATTAGGTGAAACTCTGGGCACCAGAACACATCCGGATGGTTGGAAAATTCTCCCGGATGGGAGAATCCTAGTGTCAGAGCACCTAGGGCACAATTTGGTTGCCCAGGTTCACCAAAGTACACATCTGGGCAGTACAAAACTAACTGAACTCTTACAGAAAGATTACTACATTCCCTGATTGCAAGCCCAGCAGATATCTTCCAGATGCCACATCTGCACCCAGGTAAATTCTGGCTGAGGAAGAGAAATGCCCCAAGGAACCAGGCTGAGGGGACAAGCCCCAGGGGAACAGTGGGAAATAGACTTCACAGAAATATTACCTGGTCCATATGGATACAGATACCTGTTAGTCTTCATCGACACCTTCTCCAGATGGACTGAGGCATTTCCTACCAGAACTGAGACAGCACAAAGAGTAGTAAAAAATCTAGTTTCTGAAATCGTCCCCCAATTCGGCCTCCCAACTGCAATGTGGTCCAACAATGGGCCGGTGTTCATTGCCCAAGTTACCCAATTTTTAGCAAAAATATTAAATATCAAATGGAAATTACATTGTATTTATAGGCCACAGAGTTCAGGGCAAGTGGAAAGAATGAATAGAATAATAAAGGAAACTTTAAATAAACTAAAGCTCGAGACTGGCAAAAACTGGGTGAGTCTCCTTCCATTTGCCCTCCTAAAAACTAGATGTACTCCCTATGTTAAGGGAATTACCCCATATGAAATCATGTTTGGACAACCACCTCCACTAATCCCTAAATTGGGGGAAGAAAAAATAGCTGAATTAAATAAACATTCTCTTCTAAAATCATTACAGGCCTTGCAATCTACCACCCAGCAAACTTGGGAACTGGTGAAGGCAGCCCATCCGGGACCAAAAAATCCTGCCCCTGAAAAAGATTAATTTCAGGTGCAGCCCGGAGACCTAGTCTGGATAAAGAAACTTCAGCCAGCCACCTTGGAAGCCCGGTGGACAGGACCCCTGCCAGTGATCCTCTCAACTCCTATGGCAGTGAAAGTTGCGGGAAAATGGCATTGGATTCATCACACCCAGATAAAAAAGGCCACCCCAGACCAGATCTCTGAAAAATGGACCATCCAGTTAACCAAGGATCCACTAAAGATAAAACTTTCCAGAAATCCCTCTGGGTCCTCTTAATATCCCTGGTGGGGGTCGTGGGAAAAAGCCCTCACCAGGTTATAAACTATACCTGGGAACTCACAAAAACAGTGGATGGAGTACTGGTGGCTGCAACCACCACTCCCTCCCAACCAACCCTCCACTTTGATCTCTGCCAACTGTTTGGACACCTAGGGAAGGGGAGTTGTGTAACATGCTCAGATATGGGTGTGCTACCCCCCACCAAGAAAAAAGCGTATGGCATACCCAATACTATGTCTGTCCTGTGGAGGGAAGTTCAAACTGCCAAGGGGGAGGCCAATATTATTGTGCCAACTGGGGTTGTGAAACAATTGCAGAATGGACTAACAGAGATCCATTCATAACCTTAACAAAGGCACCAGCGCATAACCTCAACAGTTGCACCCGAGGCGCCTGTAACCCAACGATTATTACTATCCCTTCCTGATGTAGACAAACCTGGGCAGGTGGTAAAACTTGGGGATTGAGATTATATGTCTCAGGTCACAACCCAGGCACCATTTTCACAATTCAAAGGTTGCTTCCCCATAAAGCAGACAATCCCATAGGACCTAATCAAGCTCTCAACCCTGGCATAAAACTGGCACAGCCCCCCCATCTCAGGGTCCTGTCTCTGGTAGGATCAAGCTCAAAAGACTATGCCACCCCAAACTCCCAAATAAATTCCTCTCCCTCCCCTAAGAAACCCCTGCTCAACATGTTAAACTCAGTTTTCCAGTTTATGAATCAAACCAATCCACTTATTACTAAAGACTGTTGGCTTTGCTTAAACCCTGAACCCCCTTATTACATCAGAATAGGAGCTAATATCTCCCTAGGCCCCACAGATACCCATATCAGAAACTTCTCAGTCAAAGACGCACAAGGCCAACACCTATGCAGGTGGGGACAGGAACCAAAACTCACCCTAGGAAATCTCCAAGGGCAGGGAACCGTATTTATTCTGAGAATTTTAATCTAGCTAAATCTCCCTATAGTGACTCCTGTAGTCTCATCATGTCACTAAAGGGCATCTTAACTTCAACCCCAGGTGGATGGGACCGCCTCCTTCTAGCCCCTGATGGTACTTGGCTTGCCTGCACATCTGGCATTACCCCCTGTATCACTCCCCCAATAATGATAGTCGAGGAGGAGTTTTGTATTTTGGTTCATATTATCCCCCAAGTACATTATTATTCTGGGGAAGGAGGTAGGGAACATTTAGAACCCACTTACTGGGCCAAGCAAGCCCCAATCTTAGGGCCCCTCCTTGTTGGACTGGGCATTGCAGGATCAGCTGCAGTCAGAACTTCAGCCCTTATCACTGGGGACCAAAATTTTAAAACCTTTAGCACACAAGTTGATCTGGATCCTAGTGAATTAGAAAGCTCTTTCAGTCGTTTGGAAAACTCCCTAAATTCACTGGCCGAGGTGGTCCTCCAAAACCACAAAGGCTTAGACCTCCTATTTCTGAAACAAGGGGGTTATGCGTGGCCCTCGGAGAAACCTGCTGCTTCTATGTCAATCATTCTAGAATAATTAGAAATAGTCTGTCCCTAGTCTGTAGCAGGTTATGAGAGTGGGACGAATGCCAACAAACTGAAACCAACTGGTGTGAAAACTTATTTTCCTGGTCTCCATGGCTGACCACGCTCTTGTCCGCTGCAGCAGGGCCCCTAATCCTCTTATTGTTAGGCTTAATGTTGGGACCCTGTGTAATCAGCTGTCTCACCTCACACATGCAAAGAAAAATCCAAACTGTTAAATTATTAGTCCTGGGAGCCCAATATCAACAGATTTATAATCAAAATGAAGAAACAATGATTTGATTCTCTCATAAAACCAGTGGGGAATGTGGAGTGCCAAGAGCAATTAATCAGGCGCAAGCAGGAGCAATCAATCAAGCAGGGAAAGACCCCACAACAATGGGGTGGAATGTCCCCGAGAGTCCAACAATAACCAATGTCAAGAAACTGAGGGAATGGGATGTGTTTTGGCAATGGCTAACAGCATTCTTCTGCTTCTATGATCCGCTTGCTTATTAGCAACTGCAAAAAAAAAAAAAACAAAAAACACACACAACATGATTTTAGCCTTTATAAGCACTCCCTGAAAACCTCTGGGGGCTGCTCTCTGAATCCTCTTTCTTGGAGGTTTCTGAGGCAGTCACCGGCCGGCTAATAAAGACTCCAAATTGGCTTGCAGTTTTGAATTGTGTGGTCTCTCTTTCAGTGTGCCCCACAATGAAACTTCAGGAATGAAGGTTTGGGTCACCCCAACAGGAAAAGAACCACGGCCAACTTAAGTGCTTGCTGAAGGTAAGGGGAACATGGAATGGGTAGTGGAAGCAGGTAGCGATGAATATGAACTGCAACCACTTGATCAGTTACAGAAATGAGGACTGTAATGCCATTTTGTTCATGTTATACTATTTAAGTTGTATGATATCAAGTTTAAGAATAAATATTACCCAAGAATTTGCACCGTATTCTGGAGAGATTTAATGTGCTTCCAGTTATATACAGGGCAGTTGAATACTATTAGGTGAGGAAAAAATGTCTTTCATTGTTTTCTATTTAGAAATTAGATATGGTTTAAGGTGATTAGTATAGCTGCCAAGTTGATAAAGGTGGACTGTCATAGTCAGGTTCATGTGTCACCTTGGCCAGGTGGTGGTACATGTTTGTCTGGTTGGGCAAGTGCTGGCCTGTCTTTTGCTATGAGGACATTTCATAGAATTAGGTCATGATCACGTTGGCTACATCCACAGCTGATTCCATTTGTAGTCAGATAAGGGGAGTGTCTTCTTTAATGAGTAATGCTTAATCTAATCCCTGTAAGCCTTTTAAGGAGGATTCAGAAGAGACAGGCTCTCTTCTTTCTTTGGCCAATGAGCCTCTCCCATGGAATTCATCCAGACCTCATCAGCTTCACAGCCTGCCCGACAGATTTTGGACTCTGCATCCCCATGTTTACATGAGGCGCTTTTATATATTTTACATTTACAAATACTTCCTGTTGATTCTGTTTCTCTAGAGAACCCTAACTTATGCACCAACTGAAACCTGTCCAAATGGAAAACATGTATTAGCCATTTCCAGAATCTTCTCTGCTGGTGCTAACCCCTTTGCATGTAATTTGTGCACATGCTTGCAATTTCAATAGCCTTTCTGGGAGTGAGAAACTATTTAGGAATCAAGTATGGTTAGGAATCAAGTATGATTCCTAAAAGGTAGGACCCAGCCATCCTCCCTCTCTGGAACCACTGGAACATCTGTGAGACTCACTTGCACCTTAAGCAGTGCCTTCAGTGTGGGGACTTCGGGATTAGCTGATACAATCAGAAGACAGACAGCCCTCCCCAGTACCTTCTTACGTTTCACACAGACTCAGACAAGCACCAAGGCTCAGGGATCCCCAGCCAATTCTCTGGATCTAGTGATGAACCACGCAATGCTGGGATTTTGCTCATTTCTGATCTATTGACAGAGGATGAGGCACATTATTACTGTAGTACATGGCACAGTATCTCTGAGTCTTACACAGAGCCCCAAATGCATGGGAAAGTGAGGTGAAAACCCTTCCTGCAGATCACCCAGCTGGCATTACCCTATCACTGCCTGAGGCTTAACCTCATTCAGGCAGGTGCTTCTGTTTATACTTCTTAAGCCTGGCAAGACTGGAGGTGAAAATGACTCTTCCTTTTCATTCATTGAAACAGTTATTTGATCCATTGCTGATATCTTTTACCCTGATCATCTCAACATAGGCCAAAAATTGGTCTTAGGACAAATTGTCCCTTCAAAGAGGTGGTGGATGAGGAAAAAAGAGAATCTACCAGGCTCCAAGTGAGCTCTTCCTATGACAAGGTCTTTTCCTTTCTTCTCCCATAATTTACCAATCCAGCCTGGCTCTAGAAGCTGTTTCTTCCTTTCTAGGGGTTTCAGGGATCTTGAGTGACTAGAGTCTTCTACAGGAAGACATGTGACTCTCTCTTTCACCTCCCAGGAGATATCAGAATATCATGACTCAGCTTCCTTAATCAGCTGAATCCAGCTTGGAATGAGCTATTCTTGATTTCAAACCAACATGATTTCTTGCCCATGTCAATACATAGATCAACCTATGCACTAATGGGTTAAAGATAGAGAAAAATCAGGGAGTTCCAACTCCAAAAAAGCCATGAAGTAGGATCAGGGCAATATAGGGATGCTGGGAAACCCACCGATGTTTCAGGAAGCTGACTCTGGAGACACCCATACCCTGGCCTGGGGTCCTCCCATCCTCCCATCCTTCCCTCTGCACAGGGGGACAACCTGAAGGGACTCTGTATATGGCCCATCTATTGCACCTTGGTTGTAACTCCTGTTTTCTAACCCTTCATTTGGAGGAGTGCCCTCACTACTGCTCAAGTCAATTACTTCATATCCTGGAGAGATCAATGGTCAAGCCATTCATTAATTCTGCCAGCCTTCCTGGCTTCCCATGATAGTAAGGGTCCATCAAAATAGTGAATTGTTGACTCCAGGGCCCTCCGTGTGGCCAGCCCTGAGAGAGCTGGATCTGTTACCTGCTACTGCCTGAATGAGCACAACTCTCCTGAGTCCTCCAGGTGTCCTCACATAGATTCAAGTCCTGGGCCTGCATCTCCCCTGAGAACCTGAAAAAACCTCCATCCCAGCTCTGCTCCTTGCAATGCTTCTAACACAGTCAATTGATTAAAATGATGGCACATTTGAAGGTTTACTTTTTCTGGAGCAAATTCCACAATCCATCCCACTCTCTCTGCCCCAGCCCACCTCAGCTTCCAATCAGGCTTCTGAGTGGGTAGATATCAGGGGACACTTGCTACCCTATTATTGAAAAGGCCCTAAGAAAGAAACGTTGGTGCTAACCCCACAGGATGTGTTGGAGTTTGGAGATTGGTTTGCTGCCCAATGAAGACACTCATCACTCCTGAATATGGATATTTCCCGGAACCTAGCAGTAGGCCATTCTTGTGGGGTGTGGTTCTTGCTTGGTGTGATTATCTCTGACCATGTGGTTATGAGTCTGTATCAATTATCACATAAACCCTGGGACCCATTGTGTTGGGAACATACCTGAGCAGGCTTTGTAACTTAGCTTCTCTTTGTTAATAGGGCAGTCCATCTGAGCTCACTGCATGCTGCTATCTTCATAGTTGGGACAGATCACCTCTCTTGATTTGAAGTTTGTCATCATGCAACATTCTGCTCAGGGAATTTTTGTTGGAGGACTAGGCTCATACAC
Organism: Tamandua tetradactyla; assembly: GCF_023851605.1. Lineage (NCBI taxonomy): Eukaryota > Metazoa > Chordata > Mammalia > Pilosa > Myrmecophagidae > Tamandua > Tamandua tetradactyla. The sequence continues at coordinate 14,811,109 of NC_135338.1, forward strand.
CATCAAGGAAGGGACTTTTCTAGCATCTAAATGCAACCTTAAGCATGCTTCTGAGGCTGTTGTCATTTCCAAATTCCCTGCCTGTGCAACATGAGGGTATTATAGTCCTGGTCAGGATGGGACATATCCCTCCATCTGCCACTACTCACCCTTGAAGTAGAAAAGGCAGGTGAGGTGGACATGGGGTATGTCTCCTGATGGAAGAAGCCCCTAATGCTGCTTTTCAGCCTGAAGGCATTGAGAGGAATGGGGGAGTCCTTTGGTGTCTCTATATTCTTATTCCCAGAGAAAAGCACCCTGGAATGTGAACCAGATTTTCACCCTAAGAATGTAATAGGTTCTCCAAAAAGACCCTGCATTTTCTATTTCTTGATAATAGAATGACTTATCTGCAGAAAATTTCAATGTCACTCACATATTATAAATATTGATTTATAAATTACAATGTATATGGTACTGAACATTTTTTGAGAATGTCACAAATCTGCTCAATGAGGCTTCACTCTGGAATCAGAACATTTTGGATTATTGTGCTCACCTCTGCAGAATTTTTGTCCAATTGGGGAATTCCTTGAATTAAAACTTTGCACAGGAAGGGAGCCACTGTGGCCTGCAGGGAGTATGTGGGATATACTGAGATTATAGGTGCTAAACCAAACAGCTAATAAAACATAAGGGGGCTTTTCAGGATTTATGCCAAATTTTTCTTCACTTGTATGTGCCTTTCCTCTATGTGGATGTCCCTTATGATATAATGAGCTCCCAGGTCTCAATCCTAACCCAGCAGATTCACAGTTGGAGCATGTCCTTTTCCTTTAGGCAGGATTTGCCCATAACTGAGCTCAAAAAGAGATTCTAGTCAGCAGGGACTAGAATATATTTGCATTCATTGAGTCTGATCTCACAAAATTTGTGGCAGGGAATGACACAGAGCTTAGGGTCAAAGTTCATGAAATTGAGCCTCATTAGAGATCCCTGATGTCCTAGAGACTCTCTATTCCTGTCATTTTCAAAGGCAGCCCTTACCATGTGTTTGTTGGAAAGAGACAATTCTCACAGCATTTGTCCTTCTGAGTATGAAGTGACTTTTATTTATTTTTCCTGTCATTTCTAAATTCCTTCTTCTTCCTACCTTTTCCCATTCACACTATGGTTTACAAAGGGTTCTCCTCTCTTCCTTTGAATTCATTTCTCCTCCATAGCATTTACTTTGGGTAATGTCCCCTTCATACCACAAATGAACTTTAATGTTCTATTGTAGTTCAGGGTTCTCTTCTTATTCAAATACAGTGTAGTGCCAGTAATAGGTCTGCTATGAGCTCTCTTTTAGTCTCCCAACAATTTTTCCTTAAACTGACCTTCCTTCCTGCTCAGGCTTCTGGCTTTTGATGGAAACATAAATGGTAGCCTTCTGGGAATGGGAGGTCTGCTTTTTCTTTTTTTTCTGACAGATAACTAGAAGTTTGTATGTTGACTCTCATACATTTACTGTGGGTGCCAGGCTTGAGTAGTTTCACTTATTCTTTGCTTTCTTGTGCATATGTTTTTGAAGAGTTATTATAGGAACTTTGAATTTCCTTGGTGGACATTAACTCAGATACTCAGAATATTGAAATATACATTGAAAAAAAGGAAAAAATTTCAGAACAAAAGGATATTTTCTTAAAATCTTAATGATTTTTTACCACTTAACTCATATCCAGTATTGCTTTGAATGATGAAAACTGTTACATAAACATAATTTGTATGAGTTTTTATTTCCTGGAAGTTCTTATCAATGCAAAATATACATAGCTAAAATGAAAGTTATAAAGAAAAATGGGAAGGAATGATTTTTCTGTCATTAGGAACTGACGTATTACACTAATAAGGTGCAAGGGAAATTATTTAATTTTAAAAATTGACTAAATATAAGTGAATATGTAACAGTATGCTTGTGTTTATTTTCTCTATGACAATTTCACTAAAATAATACACATTTTTTCCATGTAGTACAATAACTAAAACATTCCAATCATACTAACAATGTATTAAACTACCAGCATTAATATTCCAAGATTTGTGTGGCATATAACTAAACAACTGTAACGTTACATAAGAAAAATCAAATAGAATTTATAGAAAATTTCAAGAAAACTTTTTCATGAATAATAAAACTGCTTATAAGGATGTAGAGAGTTGGTAGGTGATATTAGTCAGTTGTTTTCTGAGAGATTATATTTTCTCAGTTTAGAATACAGATGGAGGAGGTTTTATAATTGCAAGGAGGCAATAGTGAATTTGAACTATTTGCAGACAGGGAAGGACCCACTAGGGAAAGAGAGAAGGTGAGGATGATGGTGGAGCTGCAGCTTGGACACACTTGAGAGGAATTTTCATCAATGTAAAGTGAAAGCAGTCCATGTGGTGATGTGCTTATTTCCAGCTTCATGCAGATGATTTGGTTTGTGTGGAGAACAAATGGTAGGTGATTTACACAGGGCAGAGCAGTGAGTAGAAATGAGTGATAAGAGGGGAAAGGACCAGAGTAATTTATTGATTGTGATGATCATAATGACAGACCATTATCTTGAGCAGGTTGTGGAAGGAAATGATGAAACAAGTGTGAGGGAAGAGAAAATAGCATTCTTTACAAATTCATAAGTATTCTTCCTTGATAATATCCACAGGCTGGACACACCCTCAGTGTCTGGTGTCCTTGGTTCCCAATTTCCCAAAAAGCATCTTATCTCCCAGTTCACACAACTAATCCCATCCTTATGCCAAGTGGCATTCTCCTGACATCAGTCCACACCCAGCTCCCACTGTGGGCAGGAGGGGTTGGTATTCCCAACAAAGTGTGCCCCCTCCTTTTTCATTTGGGTCCCAGAGCAAAAACCAAAAAATAAGAAATATTCTGTGTAAATAGTTCTTAAATTGTATATTTCCCCAGCCTACTGAGCAGGATATTATACTCACTTACTTGTCACTTAAATACAAGGATTCCTCAGTCCATGACACCTCCAACTCGATGCATTCCCCCCAAAGTGACCACATTTGTCATTTGGCTCCCCATCAAGAACAGATCTTGACTTTATATACATTGACCCAAATATTTTCTTTCCCCACAATTCCCTATCTGCCCCACAAATTTGGAGAAAAAGAGAAACAAACAAATCAACTAATAACCTATGAAACTAAATGACATTATCTACTTGGTTATCCAAGACATAATCATTTACCTCTTTCTCCCTCCACTAGATTTTATTGGTCAATGATCCAATATCATCTAATTAGTTAACATTTTAAAATTAACTTCCACTTCAAGTCTCCCTGACTCATGTTTGGCACTACTCTGTTCCATGGTTCCTTGTCACTCTCCATCTTGCAATGCACTGCACACATCTCCCAGTTCCTTCCTGGAGCCCCTCTCTTTCCAGGAATTTTCATGTTTCATGGACATTTATTCATCACATGCTATTTCTTAATCCTGGTCACTCCTTCCCCTCTTCTTCTGTATAAAGCATGACTCTCATAGCCAACCTTCAAAACTCAGGTTAAGGAACACCTCTTTTGAAAAACCTCCAAATTTCCTCATTAGAGAGTTTCTCAAGAAACAATTTACTTTTAAAACCTATTCAACATTTGCTTCTTAGTTATTGACTAAAATTTCATTTTTAAATTACAATTACCCCAAATATGTGGGGCATATTACTATCATATACAGTAGAAGTGGTCACAGCAGTGAACATGCAGGTTTTCCCATCACTATTTCATGAAAGTGAGGAGGTCAGAATGCAGAAATCCATAGAACCACAGAAAAGAAGGATTTTGACCAGCAAGGAGTGCTTTAGGATTTTATGAGGAACCTGCAAAGAGGGATCATGGAGTGGGTATGAATGTCCTTAATACCAACAAGGCTGGTACCCCTGAATTCAAGATAGGCACTCAGTGTCTGGTCCTCACTGGACTTGGCAAAGTCTCCTGCTCACAAACCCATATGTCCAACCAGCTGCTTCCTCCCAGGGCTCCCCCCAAGAGATACTTGGTGTAGCCCTGCCTCCTCTAACCACAAAACCCTCAGCTCAGGAAAAGGAGTTAAGGTAGAAGGTGAGGCCCTATTTGCATGATCAACCCATTCTTGATGAGTCTTCTAGGGAGGGAATAACAGCAGCCCAGTTCCATAGAGGGCCTCAGGGGCCCGTCTTCCAGGGCTTGGCTCCTGTCCTCCTTGTGCTCTTCTCTTGATGCTCCAGGGCCTCATGACATGGCTCAGATATCAGTATCTTAACCTGGTCTCTGTCCACCACTTGAGTGTCCATCTGCAAGTTCCATCTCTCAGCCCATGCCAACTCAGCCACCAACCTCTCTGCATCCCCAGGATTATCCAGGAAATTCACTTGCACCCTAAGAAGTCATCAGTGTTGGAAGCTATGCCATATCTTGGAACCTGCAGAAGTCACAAGGCCCTCCCCAATGTCTCCTGTACTACCACATAGAAGCAGAGAAGCACCAGGGCTCCAAGTCCCCCAGCCACTTCTCTGGATTGAAAGATGCCTTGGTCAATGCAGCCCTTTTCCTCATCTCTGGGATGCAGCCTGATGACAAGGCTAACTCTTACTGTGAGATCAGGCACAGCAGTGCTGCCCACACTGACAGGTTGGTGAGGAAGTGAGACAAAATCCCAGGTGCCACAGGGGCTGGCCTATGTCCCTTATATTGACGTTAAACTACACTTACTCTTATTATTATAAATAACTCCCCTTTCAGAAACTATCTTCCAGATTTTTGCCAAACAATATAAAGACTTAAGAAAATATTTTTTTACTAGACATGGGCAAAATAAAAAAAAAATAGAATACCTGCCCTGAGTAGTGAGGGCTTGACAGTAAATGTCACATGGGGTCAAGGAAGAGTCCTCCCTGGAGAGTGACATGGCCAATCACCATTAAGAGAGAAAGCTCTACTAGCAGAATGCATTTCAACAGCAAACTGTGGCAAGAACAGAGAAAAAGACTAGTTAGGAGCAGAGGTAATGACTTAAAGGTAGGGTGATGATGGTTTTTCCGAGATAAATGATATTGGAAAAGAGAAAGAAAGGTAATTTCTGATCTAATGTGTACATGCACATGACTGGGAAAACATGGAGGCTGAGTGAGTTTTGAGAGCCAGGAAAGTGAGGCATCTAATAGGAGGATGTTATTGGGTATCTACTATGGGGTTGGGGGTTTGGATGGATTCTTATACTCCATCTCAAATAGAACATGCAGAATTGTGGTTTCTTGGGAAACATATGATATTTATTATTGTGATTACCTCAGGGAATGTAAGGAATTTTTCAGGAGCTTCCAAAGTGATTTTCACATTTTGATTTTAGGTTTTCCTTTGCTTTGGAATTTTTATGCTAAGAATATACTTTTGCAGGATGGTTGATTGTGAATGCTAGATGTCATGGAAGGATTGGCTGTATTAGAATTTATGTCTTGTGAAAATGAATGTTCCAGCCATAGAAAGATTATGGAAGTAAGTTTCTGGCCCTCCTTGGGTGGTTACATCCAAAAAGGCCATCTGCAGACACAGGGCCTCTTCTGGGAGCTCTGAGAGGCCTTAGAGAGCCCTGAAGATTCAGTTTAGGGGCCAGCAGGAATCACCATGGAGCTGGACCTGAGGATGCAGTAAAGATGGGCAATGCCAGCCAGGGAGCCCCTCAATTTTCTCTAGGGCACTGGGCTTGTATGATTTACATGTGGGATCCTCCTTCCCTGGAGTGGGGCAATTGAGTAAAAGAGACATTGGGCAGCTCTGGTGCAGCTGTGGGTCCTGAGGAATAAATAGATCTTTGGAGGTGTCTCCACCATGGCCTGGACTTCCCTCCCCCTTACCTTCCTCACTCTCTGCAAAGGTGACAAACTGTCAGGAGATCAGGAGAAGGGACAGGAAGAGGACACTCTGACCCTGCCATGTTCTTCTTGTCCTGGGGATGTGACACAGAAACGACCCCAGACTCATCATCCCTCTGTATCCCTTTCCTTATTCCAGGTTCCTGGGCACAGTCTGGGGTGATTCAAGAGGCCTCAGTGTCAGAGTCACTTGGAGAGACCATCACCATGACTTGCAAGGGGAGCAGATTTCTTGGAGTACTTGTCCAGGAGACCCTGACACAGAGGCCTTCTAAGTTTCAGGACTTTTCAGGTCCAGGAACCCATCAGGAGGTTATAGGTTTCTGGAAAGTTACCCTAGTGCATGGAAACTTTGTAGCATCTTATATTGTCTTAGGTGTTCTTTAGGATTGGCTGGAATGGTTTTGGTTGGGGTTTAGCAAGTCATGATAGGTAGCAATGTCTAACTGAAATCTTGCATGACAGTGGCCTCCAGAGAAGCCTCTTGACTCTATTTGAAATCTTTCAGCCACTGTAACCTTATTTGTCTTCCATCTATTCCCACTTTTGGTCAGGAAGGCATTGTTGATCCCATGGCCTTTAATCCTGTATATCTTAATATAATACCTGGACACATTCTAGAATTAATTACCTAAAATTGAGATAATTTTAGATAATTTTGGAAGTCATCTCCCATGCCACCAGGGAGACTTTCACCCCAGGATGTAATCTTCCCCATAGGGCAGGCAATAGTTTCACTTGCAGAGTTGGGCTTAGGAAGAGTGAGACCATATCTGAGCTACAAAAGCAGTCCTCCAGAAGTAACTCTTAGGGATACCTATAGGTAGGCTACGCCTCTTCACTAACTACATAAACTTCACAAGAATAAGCCTCAAGATTAAGGGCTCAGACTTTTGATTTGTGTGACCCTAATGTTTGACACTGTGTCGGGGGTTTCCCCAGAGAATTTCCCCAGAGAAATTTAGGTTCGAATGAAATAAATATTTCTTCCTTTGGTCTGAAAGAGTAGGTGAGACTCTAAAATATAGGCAGTTTCTTACTTACCCTGTGTTCTTAATTACCTTAATCTTGACCTGATCAGCTTCATTCTTATCTCTAGATGCCATGTTATGCATACATACAACAGTCTCTCAAAATCCAGAAATAATAAGTTCCACTCTGTACTAAATGTGACTGTTATAAGAGCTTACAATCTAGGCCCCTATTTTCCTATAAGCATTCTCTAAAGGAGACCATACAATAATTTCTCTTTTGTTGTTGGCTGTTTTTGTCTCACTAAATGTTCAACATGTTCATTCACAATATTGTATGCTTCACAGCTTGTTCTTTCTGTAGCAACATAATATTTGGTCATATGTATACACCATCATTCAGCAATCTACTTCTCAGGCAGTGCACCCTTCAGCCACCTGCATTCATTAGGCATCATGTGTAATGCTCAAAGTCCACAGTCCATCAAAGCTCTCAATTTTAGATAATTTAATTGTTCCCAAGAGAAGGATAACCAATAAGCACACTCACCTAATAGGAAATCTAAACCTCCCCTTACTTATTGTCCCTCACCCCATTATTTACCTCTGCTGTTGCTGTGGTAGTGCTGATGGTTTCCTGTTAAACATATCCCATGGCATACAATAGCAAATTCCTTTATACCCTGGACTTAAACACTCTTTATACATGAATCATACCTTTGAAGTAGCTCATGCAATAGTTTACGTATATTCATAATGTTAATCAGTGGGACCTATAGGTCTATTCAACCCTTTTCAATCATGTTTCCATTAATTTTAATATACTTCACTTTAATCACAGTCTATGGTTTACAAAAATTACAAATAGCTGCCATATAACCTGAGCCCTACAAGGATGAGGAGATAGCAGTAGCATATAAAATGAGAGGGGTATCTCACCAAGGATGATCCCACCCACAGGCATATCATGACCATATGTAAACAGTTCTGTGAGCAATCAATTGGAATACCCCAACTTGAACCCTCATTAATGTCCCCACCTCCTTTTTTCCCAATCCCATACAACAACCCTAAATTCTCAATGTCTCAGAGGGACAGGTTTGAGTGTTGTCTCCTGTCTCTCTGTGAGTCAACCTTGCAATAGTACTTTTTCTTTTCTCAAAGTCCTGAAATCATAGTATTGGCCTCTGTGTGCATTGGGCTGTAAGCCCTTAATTGTAACACATCCCAGTGTGCATGGAAGGCAATGGTCCAGGAACTCTGACTCAGAAGGACTGACATTGGTCATATAGAGTCCTGATTAAGAGGACTTATGAACAAAGCTATTCTGAGTCCCAAATCATCCTGCACAAGAATGTACCTAGCTGTGGGGCTGACAAAACTTACCAGACTAATAGGAAGGAAAGAAATGTAACAAAAGAAAGCATCTGTGACTAAGAGAGTTAAAATGGGGTCAAGAGGCTATTCTAGAGGCTGCTATCAATGAAGCTTCAATGAGATATTACTGATTGCCATGGTTTGCCAAGCCCTGGCCAACATCATTTCTATTAGCTCTGAAGAAAACCTAGGGCTCTGTTCTAGTTTGTTAGATGCTGCAATGCAATATACCAGGAATGGAATGGCTTTTTAAAAGGGGAATTTAATAAGGTGCTAGTTTATAGTTCTAAGGCCGCAATTAAACAAGTCCATAGAAATGTCCAATCAAAGACATCCAGCGAAAGATATCTTGGTTCAAGAAGTTCAGTGAAGTTTGGGGTTTCTCTCTCAGCTGGAAGGGCACAAGGTGAACATAGCATCATCTACAAGCTTTCTCTTCTGGCTTCCTGTTTCCCTCTTCATTTCCAAAGGTCACTAACTGGTGAACTCTCTGCTTCTCATGGCTACATCATTCTTCTCTGCTCTCTCTGAATTTTCACCTTTCTCCAAAATGTTTCCTCTTTTAAAAGATTTCAGTAAAGTAATTAAGACCCACCTAAAATGGGTGGGGACACATCTCCACCTAATTCAGTGTAAGAACCACTTCTGATTAAATCATATCTCAAGAGAGATGATCTACTTAAAGTTTCAAACATACAGTAATGACTATGGATTAGAAGAAATGGCTGCCTTTACAAAGTGGGGTTAGGATTACAACGTGGCTTTTCTAGGGCACCTACATCCTTTCAAACTGGCACAGATTCTACCTGTGAATCTACAAAAGTTTCATGTACAAAGTATACTTTCCCAAAACCTATATCCTCCATATGATTCCTAGGCCAGGTGAGTCCTGAAAGCCAGAGGGCCCAGCCTCTCCAAGAATATCAACTAATTCCATCCTCCATCATATATTGTTGACACCAATTCTCAACAAGAAAACCTTAGAATGGGAGTAGCCCCAAGAGTCCTAAGGATTGGGAGAAGGATCAAAAGAGAAGGAAGACCTATATCAGAGATGACAGGATTTAACAAATGTGCATGCATACTGAATCATTATATTGATATTTGTTTTAGTCTCCAGCACGTTGGAGCAGCTAGAAGGAAAAACTTGAAATTTTGGGATTGTAACCCAATAACAAATCTTAAAATCCTTTTTAAAACTATTGTTAAAATGTAATTTAAAATGTGTTACTTTTTTGTATATATGTTACATTACACAATAAAAACATTTCCAAAAATGAAAAAAAAAGGAAAAAAGAATGTCCTTGCCAGTATCAGTTATGACAGCCCTATTGTGGAAATAACCCATGTGTTCTTCAAATGGTAAATGGTGAACACATCAGCATGTTCATAAACAAGAGCTTATTCAGACATTGGATGGAATAGCTTACTGACACATGCTGCCTGTGGACGAATGTTGAAAATATTATGATAACTAAAAAGAGTCATGCACAAAAAGTCACACATTTTCTGGGTCCATAGAGAGAAATCTATTCAGAGAGAAAGTAGAGAAGTGGTTGCCTGTGTCTGCACAGAAGTGTGACGAGTCATTATTGTTTTGGAGTTAGAGAGAAGTGATGATTCTACAACCTTAGGTATATGCTAATTTCACTAAAGGTAATGTATTAAAAGGGTGAATTTTATAATATATGCATTATTTCTCAGTTTAAAAAATATATATTCTAGCATGCTGCTGGGTCCTAGGAGAGACTGAACCATTGTACCTGGGTTGTCACTACCCAGGTGCCTAGAGAGGCACCTGATTATCTGGACCCCTTGGGGAACCTGAGTTCAGGCCCCAGGACAGCTCCAGGTGAACCCACATGAGATGGCTGAGGTGGGGTTTGGAGTTACAAAGAGGGAGACTGTGAAGCATTAAGTCCCACCCCTTCCCAACTTTCCTCCACTAGGCTTCCTGCCTGGAGAGTGGGAAGGTATGAATTTGACTTACTGAATGAACTAGAAACTAAGGGCTTCAAGAAGCCCAAGGAAAGACCTGCCTGAGGGTGTCCTCCCATCAGTGCTGTTCCCCACATGGACACCAGATGGCGCTGTGGGTAAGGCCTTGCGAATGTGAACACAGCTGGGACATGGTTCTCTGGGCCAATTACCACACAGTCCCTGATGGGAAACCTCACTCTCAGCTGTAAACTGGCAAGGTGCTGAGTCCTCCAGGGAGTGTGCCCACTTGCCTGAAAGCCACACCCTGCACAGGGACTTAGGGGCTATAATGAGAGCTGGGGAGGCTGACCCTGAGGAGGGTCATCTTGGAAAGCACAGCTCTGGGGGTGTCTCAACCGTGGCCTGGACCCCTCTCCTGCTCACCCTGCTGGCTCACTGCACAGGTCTGGGGTGCTTCCCTGCCATGGGGTGGGGACAGGAAATAGAGAATCTACCTGTCCCATCTCCTCTCCTGACTATGGGTTTTCTCACCTCTTTTTCAGAAGCCATTTCCCAAGTTGTGTTGACTCAGGAACCATCACTGTCCACCTCCCCTGGAGGGACAGTCACACTCGCATGTGGCTCCAGTGGTGAGGCCAACACCACCAGTAACCATACAGCTGGGTCTAACAGAAACCCTACCAGGCTCCCCAGGCTCCAATATGAAACATAAAATTTGAGAGAAGTATTGAAGGAGAAGGAGGAGTTATACCAGAAAAGATGAGATTTAACAGATGAGTATGAATACTGAATCATTTTCTTGACATTTCTCTTGGTCTCCAGTGTTGGAGCAGCTAGAAGGAAAAGCCAGAAATTGTGGAATTGTAGCCCAATAACAAAACTTGAAATCCATTTTAAAACCATTGTTAAAATGTAACTTGCAATGCTTTACTTTTTTGTATATATGTTACATGTCACAGTAAAAAAAATTTCTGAAAATGAAAAAAAAAGCATCCCTTACAGTACCATCTATAACAGCCCTAGTGTGGAAATAATCCACATGTCCTTCAAATAATGAATGGTGAACACATTGGCTTATCTGTAAACAGGAGCTTATTCAGCCATCAGATGAAATGGTTTACTGATGCATGCTCCCTGTGGATGAATGTTGATAATATTATGATAACTAAAAGATTCATGCACAAAAAATGCACATTTTCTGTGTCCATAAAAAGAAATCCATTCTGAAAGAAATAGAGAAGTGGTTCCCTGTGTCTGTAGAGAAGTGTGACCAGCCATTATTGTTTTGGAGTTAGAGAGAAGTGATGATTCTACAACCTTGTGAATATACTAAAAGGGTGATTTTTATGATATAGGAATTATTCCTCAGTTTTAAAAAATGCATTCTAGGATGCATTTTGTAATACTATAAACTGAAGGTCTGAGGAGCAGCTGAGGATTCCCAAGGGAAGACCTGCTTGACAGTGTCCTACCATCAGTGCTGTTCCCACATGGATACCAGATGGCACCGTGGGCCAGGACCTGGGAAAGGGAGCACAGCTGGGACTTGGTCTTGGGGGTTCATTAACACATGGTCCCTGTTGGGAAGCCTCACCATCAACTGCAAATTGGCAAGGTACTGTGTCCTCTAGGGAGGGAACTCATTTGCATGAAAGCTCCACCCTGCACACAGACCTAGGGTTATAATGAGAGCTGGGAAGGCTGACTTTGGGTGAGTCATCTTGGAAGGCACAGCCCTGGGGTGTCTCCACCATGGCCTGGACCCCTCTCCTGCTCACCCTGCTGGCTCACTGCACAAGTCAGGAGGGGCTTCCCTGTCATGGGGTGGGGACAGGCAACACAGAACCTGCCTGGCCCCATCTCCTCTCCTGACCATGGGGTCTCTCTTCTGTTTCTAGGAGCCATTTCCCAGGCTTGTGGTGACTCAGGAAACTTCACTGTCCACCTCTCCTGGAGGGACAGTCACAATCAGCTGTGGCTCCAGTGCTGGGGCTGTCACCACCAGTAACTATGCCAGCTGGGTCCAACAGAAACCCTACCAGGCTCCCCGGGGTCTGATGGGGTCATGAGCAGTAGGTACCCAGGGGTCCCTGCCTGGTTCTCAGGCTCCCTGCTTGGGGACAAAGCCACCCTCACCATCACAGGGGCCCAGCCTGAGGAAGAGGCTGAGTATTACTGTGCTCTGTGTTACAGCAACCTTTTCCACAGTGACAGATGTCAGTGGGAAAGTGAGACAAAAACCACTGGCTCTGTCTTGGCCCTTGGCTTCTGGGTGCCTCTCTATTCTGTGGGCAATCTTAACACAAGTCCTTGGAAATGTGTCTGTAATTTAAGAAGGATGTGAGTCTGATTTGCAGAAGCAAACTATAGCAGAGAGCCACTGAGATTCCCCCTCCATTGAACTCCACAGCACCCATGGGTGCTCTTTTCCTTGAGTGTAGGCTCTGCTGAATGGCTATCCTCTAACATATTCAATACAGCAGGAGTGATGGTGAGTCACTTCTGAGACCAGATTATGAAAAGACTGGGCTCTTTCCTGGTGACTCTTTTGTTGTCTCCTGCATCACTAGCCCTGGGGGACCCTGTCTACCTTGTTCTCACCACCCTATGGAGAAGCTACATCTCCACCCTATGGTGGAGCTAAAGAGGGAGCTTGGAATCCACCCTCACCCCCAGCCAAGCCTTTGTATGGGTGTAGCCCCTCTGAGAGCTCCCCCACAACTCAATGAGAGCCCTTGAGTGAGAGACACCCAGCTAAGTCACCCCTCAATTCCTGATGCTCAGAAAATCTGTGATAATAAATGTGTGTTGTTTTAAACTCCATTTAGGATAATTTGTTATACAGCAATGGATAGTTAATAAAGATGGTCACTGTGAAGAGAGAGACTGAGGCACTTGGGCACATGCAGCATCTCCACAGGGACACCCAGGGGCCCCTACTCATCAGCATTAAAGGACTGGCTCATGACCTCCCTCATGAGGGACTCCCAGGCCTGAGGTCAGACATCTCCTGCAGTAAGAGAGTTGGTTTGGCAGTGCCCTGGGGGGCATGTCTTCCATAAGTGTTGACAGAAGATGAAGTTTCCCTGCTTTTTTATCTTAGGAGAAAGAAATGCATTCACAAATCTTTTACACAGGATGATGATTTGAGACCCAACTAGCCTGTTCAGTGTCTGGATTAGAATTGAAGTAGAGGTGAATAAAAGCAGGGATGGACAATCAATGACAGAGTCTGCGATCTGGAGCCCCATCTAACAAAGGAGTTAAGGTGACATCTTTATTGAGGTGTGCAGAATATTCAGTATAAACAAATATGTAGAATGGGTCTTAAGTTTCTAATTTTCCCCTTTCAAACACACATGTGTATCACATACAATACATGCATGTGCACACGTACACACATACACATTCTATTTACAGTTCCTGGATGCACTTTGGGCTGAGAAAGTCAGCATTTCATTCTGGATTATCAGTTCCTGATATTTGAGTTATGCTGGCTTCTAACAATCAGTTGACGGATGTATTAGTTAGGGTTCTCTAGAGAAACAGAATCAACAGGGAACACTTGCAAATATAAAATTTATGAAAGTGTCTCACGTGACCGCAGGAATGCAGAGTCCAAAATCCACAGGGCAGGCTGCGAAGCCGACGACTCCAATGGATGGCCTGGATGAACTCCACAGGAGAGGCTCACCAGCCAAAGCAGGAATGCAACCTGTCTCCTCTGAGTCCTCCTTAAAAGGCTTCCCATGATTGCATTTAGCATCACTAATTGCAGAAGACACTCCCCCTTGGCTGATTACAAATGGAATCAGCTGTGGATGTAGCTGACGTGATCATGACCTAATCCTATGAAATGTCCTCATTGCAACAGACAGGCCAGCGCTTGCCCAATCAGATGAACAGGTACCACAGCTTGGCCAAGTTGACACCTGTCCATAACCATGACAACGGACTTCCTATTATTTTCTTTACAGTGGACTTTCTGAGCCTGTTTGAGAGTGGTTTCTTCTCCCCATGAGTATATATATATATGGATGCTTTTGCTCTGACTTTGGAATCACATTTTGGTGCAGATTGAGGATCATCATGGAAATGAATATATCAATGCTGCTTCATTTATTTATTAGTATGTGAGTCTAGTTTACATTCTCAAGAAATATTCCTCAAATATCATATTTTCAAAGCTACACCAATTAGATACACTCAAACATCATTAAATATTACAGAAATGGGGAATATCCTGATATTCACATGAATGTAAAACAATAGAAACCTCTAATAATCAAAGACATGTATTCTCCTCATCATTTAATTCCTTTGACAAATATAAATTTTTGAGGACATAATTAATAATTTTTCCAGGAAAATCAGCATAAACAATGCACAATGGAAACTGGGTCTCCAAGAACAAGCATTGGTGTTTTCCTATTAATTCATTAGTAGATAGGTTTATTCAAATGTATGAAATGTACCTTTTTGAGTAGCCACTTCAGTGATTTTAATATATATGTCAAGTTGAAAATTCACCTCCACAATCAGGATATAGGACATTTACCTCACCCCAAAACATGCCCCATTGCAGTCAATCAATTCCCCTCATCTCCTAGCAATGACAAATCTATTTTCTTTTGCTATAGTTTTCCTTTTCTAGAATTATACCAATTGTATCCTTCTGTGTTTGGCTTCTTAACATATACATTTGAGTTCTATCCATCTTGTCAGAAAATTTTGATTTATCTTCCAGTACAGAATTCCACTATGTGAATGTACCACAAATCATTTATTCATTACCAATATAAGCATTTGAGTGATTGCTAGGTTTGCCTATTTTGAATAAGCTGCTATGATCATGTATGTGCTGGTTTAAATCTATTATGTACCCCAGAAAAGTCATGTGTTAATCTTGATCCAATCTTGTAGGAGCAATCCTGATTCAGTACTGTAGATTGGAATCTTTTGATTAGTTTTCTCCAGGGTGATGTGAAGCACCCAATTGTGGGTATCAGTCCATTATATGGAGATGTGATCCACCTTTTCCTGGTAGGTCTTGATTAGCTTACTGGAATCCTTTCAAAGAGGAAATGATTGGGAAAGAGTCAGAAATGAGAGAAATAGTAGCCAGAGTTGAGAAGAACTCCACAGAAGAGTGACACAGATGTGGACACATGGAGAGCAGAGGCATGGATGTTTGCAGATACTTGGGCCCCAATGGACATCACTATGAGATGTTAACAAGCTGGAACCCAGAGAGAGCCAAGAGACATGAAGAGATGAAGGCCATCCCCAGAGAAGTAAAGTGAGGAACATCCACATGGACAGATGCTGAAATTCATGGAGTCCCGGAAGAAGGGACCAGCAGATGCCAGCCACATGACTTCCTAGCTGACAGAGGTGTTCCTGACCCCTCGGCCTTCCTGGAGCGTAGGTGACCTCTTGTTGGTGTCTTAATTTGAACACTTTCACTTCATTAGAATTGCAAACTTGTAACTTATTAAATTCCCCTTTTTGAAAGTCATTCCCATTCTGGTATTCTGCAGCTTGCAAACTAACACAAAACATGAAAAGTTTTTTAGTGAACATGTCTTTATTACTGTAAAGTCATTAAGAGTGGGATACTAGTTTGTATGGTAGTGATAAGTTTATCTTCATAAGAAATGACAAAACAGTTTTCAAAAAAGTGTCTCATGTTTTGCATCCTTCCCAGAAATATATGGGATCCTAGTTGCCTGCATCCTTGTCAGCCCTCTGTGGTGAGTCTCTCAAATTTTAGGCATTCTAGTGGCATTAGCTCATTGAGGTTTTGATTTGCAATTTAACCTTATCAACAGCTTTAGCATCCCCCAAGTAACATAAACAGTTTAATTATGAAGCTCTCCAGTGTCGCTCCCAATGCCCAACAAACCCCAAGGCATCTTTTGTTCTAGCTATCTTTTATTATTTTGTGTCTGGAGTAATATGACTAAGTCTCTCTCTCTCCTTTCTTTCTCTCTTTCTTTCTTTCTTTCTTTCTTTCTCTTTCTCTTTCTTTTTCCTTCCTTCCTTCCTTCCTTCCTTCCTTCCTTCCTTCCTTCCTTCCTTCCTTCCTTCCTTCCTTCTTTCTTTCCTTCTTTCCTTCCCTCCTTCCTTCCTTTCTTTCTTTTCTTTCTCTCTCTTTCCTCACTTCTTCTCTTCTTGCTTCTTTGTCTTTCTTCCTTCATTACCCTTTTTTCCCCTCTCTCTTTCTCCCCCTTCCTTCTTTTCTCCCTTCATGTTAGAAAGAACACCATACCTGAAGGAGAACAAGTGCACATCCAATTGTGAAGGAGAAATAATTTATTTATGATCGTGCAAGAATGAGTGTCTAGCCAAACACAAAATGGTGGCTCACATGCCACACAATAGAATGCCAAGACAGTTATATTTGTGCCTGACCCACAGTCCCTCCGCTGTTTCTCCACTGATTGAATACTCCAGAGGTTACAGCCTATCTGGGAAATCTAAGTAATTTGAACTCCCCACCAAAGTTTCCCCCTTTGATTATGTTTTACATTTTTAATGACCCTGGTTATTAAGGATTTGGCTCCAGTTCTAAGCTTGCATCAGAGCCCCTCCCGTTTCCGTTCTGGCATCACCTTTGTGAAAGATAAACTTAAAATTTGATTCTTACAAGTCCCCTTTCTTTCTTTTCAAATCTTTAGTTTTCACATTTAAGACTCTTCTTCAAATCAGATAAAAGTCTTTTACATTCTTTCTCATAGGGATTTTTCTTTTTAAGGGGATTTTTGATGAGTATCTGAATTAACCCTTGGGCACCTGGGATGATGCAACACCTAAGTACTGTGAGTACATCAGCTATGATGATTAAGGAAGTTAGCATGGACACTGCCATCCTTTTCCATTCCCCAAGCTAGTCTTTCTAATCATCTCATGAGGGGTCATCAATGCCTGGATTTGTCTTCAGATAAAGCCCTCAGACCTTGGAAATCTTTGGTGATAGTTCCATTTGGGGCTGTATTATTGGGGATAAGTGTACAACAATACTTCCAACCATAAAACAAATACCTCCTTTTTCAGCTAACATAATGTTTAGGGCCATCCTATTCTCATAGGTCATTTGGCCAGGAACATCCAACTGTTTTGCTATTTCTTGAACTGCATCCTTTGCTGATTAATCCAATCCACATTTCTGTTGATTCAGCGGAATTAGGATGACTCAAATTCTACAGGTACTTTTAGACTTAAACTCATCTGAGATTTGCCTTGGCACCCCTATACTAGCTAAATCAACTTGATCCTCCTCCTTTTTAAAGGCCAAGATGAATGGGATGGCCAATTGGACCAAAGCACAGGTCTCTTTCCATTTCAGAGTATGCTCTTGCCACAACACCACTAAAGGTCTGCTCATGGTGTGGTTACACTGGAGAAATTGCCAGTAGTATCCTCACTCACATCCCACATTTGGGTATGGGAGGCCATGGTCTCAAGGTCCTGGAGCCCTTCTTCCCATCTAGAGAGACAGGGTGAATGATTTCCTGAACCAAGGAAAGAAGCCAATATGGCCTTGACTTTTCTGTTCTTGACTGGAGGGAAAAGAGAGGACAGTGTACTACAATTTTCACCAGGAGTAGTATTCTGAAAAAGGAGTACCATGCACTTGAACTCCTTTTCATGTTCCTCCATACCTATTGGGAAGGGCATGACAAGAACAGTGGGTCAGCTTATTGTGCAAGCCTAACAGTTGCTTTTGTCTAGACTATGGACTGTATATTTGATCCATTCCACTCAGGCATTTGTACCTCTGCACCCTGTTCTTGCCCTAATGGTTTGCTCCAAGGTTTCTTTCCTGTCCAGTCTGACAACTTTGGGATCATTCTGTATTAGGGAACTAACCCTTAGCTGTGTGTCCTTTGGTGCTATTGAAGGGCCAATCAAAAAGGGCATTATAGGTGTCAGAGAGAGGACCTGCATCCAGAATCTTCCCAGAGATTCCTCTCCAGTAATTTATTATAGGCTCTGGACACAGGTACCCATTTCCCTAGTTTAGTCATCACTGACTCATCAAGTTTCTGCAGTGCACTACCTGGCAAGTATTAAATTGCACAGTTTGGGGATCTAAACCTTCAGCTACACTCACCACCAACTTGACAGGGCTTACTGTGTCCCCAATTTGGAGCATTGTGACTATTATAATTCTTCTCACTTTTAGATTGGGTCTCAGATCCCTCATCTGTTCTTTGACCAGTGTCACTATTAATTATATTAGGTTAAAATATGGATTCCAAACCCCAAATCAGAAAATCCTCTTTGTCACATGTTCTAGTTTGCTAGCTGCTGTAATGCAATATACCAGAAACAGAATGGCTTTTAAAAAGGGAAATTTAATAAGTTACTAGTTTACAGTTCTAAGGCTGAGAAAATGTCCCAATTAAAACAAGTCTATAGAAATGTCCAATCTAAACTATCCAGGGAAAGATACCTTGGTTCAAGAAGGCCGATGAAGGTCAGGGTTTCTCTCTCAAGTGGGAGGGTACATGGAAGCACAGTCAGAGTGTCTTATCTGGAATTGCACATGGTGAACATGGTCATGGTTCCTCTCTTATCTGGAAGGGCACATGGTGAACACAGCATCACCTGCTAGCTTCTTTTCCTGGCTTCCTGTTTCATGAAGCTCCCCGGGAGGCATTTTCCTTTTTCATCTCCAAAGGTCACTGGCTGGTGGGCTCTGCTTCTCATGGCCATGTCGTTCTGCTCTGTTCTCTCTGAATCTCTTTCATTTTCCAAAATGTTTCCTCTTTTATAGGACTCCAGAATCTTATCAAGACCCACCTAAATGGGTGGAGACATGTCATCATCTAATCCAGTTTAGCAACCACACTTGATTAAATCACACCTCTAGGGATATGATCTGATTACAGTTTCAAATATACAGTATTGAATAGGGATTTTTCTACCTTTATGAAATGGGATTTTCATTAAAACATGGCTTTTCTAGGGGACATGCTTCCTTTCAAACCAGCACATCACCCAATGATTGTCTCTTTAATATAATTTTTAAAGGGTCCAAAGTTGAAGTTATTTCCCAGGAATCAAACTCATCATCTGGCTCAGATACTAGTCCTTTCACTCACATACAATAGGTCCAGCCCATCTCTACTGTCCAGATGGCAGTCTCAGTCATCAACAGAACTTAATGGGATCCTTCCTAGGATGGTTGGAGTTTGGACTCTTTCCACAATTTGATGTGAACCCAACTGCCAGACTGGTGTTGATGGACAGAAAATTCAAGAGGCACAGTCTGGGCCAGCAAACCATGGTGCCTGAGGACTAGAAAAGGCAAGACAAAGAGTATTTCATAAGGGACAATCTCTGATTCTTTCCTAAGGCAGTTCTAATTCTTAGCAGATCTATGGGAAGACACTTAGTCCAAGGTAACTTGGTTTGTAAGACCAGTTTAGAAAGATGCTTTTAAAGCTTGAATCATTCTTTCCACCCTTCCCAAGAATGGTAGAAACCAGGGTGTGTAAAAATTCCATGCAATGCCTAAGCTTCACATAACACTTCACAGTAGATGGGAGGTAAAGTGGCTACCAGTGCCAGAATCAACATCTCTACCAATTCATAATGGGAAACAATTTGTTCAAGGATAATTATGGAAGATCCAACTCTGTAGCTGAGACCAGAGGATATGCCTCCACCCACCCTGTTAGATGGTCTACAAAAACCAGAATATATTTTAGCGATTCCACTGGAGGCATCTCAGTGTAATCAACTTGAATGCTTTGAAGTAGCCTGAAGCCTGGTAACTTCCCCCTTGTACCTGTTACCTTAGACCTTTTTATTGATCTTTTGGCAAATTATGCACCACTCACAAGTTTGTTTAGCTATGGTGTAGAGACTTACCCACCCAAAATGTTTAAGAATGAAGCCACAAATGGCCTGTACTCCCCAGTGAATTCCCTGATGTAAGACTACTAATATTGCCTTCATTACCTGTTTATTCAACATCTGCCTGCCATCCAGGAGGACCCATCTTCCCCGAATGTCTGGGCTTGCTCCCAAATGTTCCAGTTCCTTTACTTGCTTCTCAGAGAATAAAAGGACCTCAAATTCTCTAGGAATGGAGGGAATTAGAACAATTAACTTCAACGGGGAGCAAAAGAAAGCTTCCTTAGTCTTTTCATCTGTCAACTTGTTGCCCTTTGCCTCAAAGGTATGGCCTTTCTGGTGTCTCTTTATATGAGCCACTGATATTTCCCTTGGTAAGAGTAGATTAATTAATACTTGTTTTATTAATTCTCCACGGACTAATTCCTTTCCCTTTTTATCAATTTGTCCCCTTTCTTCTCAGATTTTTCCAAAGGTGTGGACTATCCCAAAGGCATACTTAGAATCAGTGCAGACTGTACCATCTTTTCTTCTGATAATTTGAAGGTTTGGTTTAATGCACACAACTCACAAGTTTGTGTTGACCAATCATTGGGTAATCGACTAGCTTCCCTTACTTCATCCACAATTGCATAACCATTGTACCTCTTTTCCCCAAGGACCCTAGAAGACCTATCTATGAACAATTTTTCCCCCTGAATGTAAGAGGAGATCTCCCAGGTCAGGCCAACCTTGGGTTTAATACTCAATTAAGTCCAAACAGTCATGTCCAAAAGCTTCCATCTGGCCAGGTCTTTCCAAAGAAAGGTTGCTGGTTTCAAGCTATTATCTATGGTCAAAACCAAGTCATCCTTCTCCATTAAGATTGTCTCATACTTCAGAATTTGGAAATAAGTCAGCCATCTCCCTGCCTTTTGGAATAAAATGGTCCTGACCTGATAAGGGGTGCTGACCACTAATTCCCCTCCTAAGGTGAGTTTCCTACTTTCTTCTACTCAGAGAGTGGTTTCCACAATATCCTGAATGCACCCAGGCCATGCTCTGGAGACAGGATCCAAAAGTTTAGAGAGGAAGGCTATGGGTCTCCTTTGGCTTCCCCAGGTTTAGGTTAGTACCCCTAATGCTGTTCCTTTATCTACTGTAACAAGTAGATGGAAAGATTTCCCAAGGGAAGGGAGAGCTAGAACAGGAGCCTGTACTAGTGCCTGTTTGAGCCCTTCTAAGGCCTCTACTTCCCCCTCCCTCCATTCTAATTTGTCAGGCTCTTCCTCTAACAGCTTTTGGTATAACCCTTTAGTTTGAGAGGTGTAAAAATTTATCCACAACCTACAATACCCAACTAATCCTAAGAATTTCCTTAGTTTCTGCTTTGTATGGGGAAAAGGCAATCCAGTTATGGCCTTAATCCTCTCTGGATTTATTCTTCTTTTTCCTTCACTTATGAGATGGCCTAAGTATTTAACTTCCCTTTCCACTAACTGTGTGTCCCCCCCCTTTTTTTTTTAGCATGGGCAGGCACTGGGAAATGAATCTGGGTTTCTGGTATGGCAGGTGAGAACTCTGCCTGCTGAGCCATGGTGGCTTGCCTCTGGTTATTTTTTTTGATACCGTTAGCCCTTGGTCCCCTAGGAAGTTCAACAGGTCCTTTGTAGCCTGGGCAGCGCCCTGTTTTTCTTTACCCAATATTAACAGATCATTTATGCACTGTAAAATGGTAATTTCAGATGGGATCAAAAGCCTTTCCAACACTTTTTTTAATTCCTGCTCAAAGATACTGGGGGACTCTGTGAAGCCCTGGGGAAGGATGGTCCACCTATATTGTTTCCTCCTTCCAGTGAAGAGATTTTCCCATTCACAGTCAAATAAGTCCATACTCTGCAGGTCAAGAGGGCAGGCCCAAAAGACATCTTTCAGATCTACTACACTGAAACACTTATGACGTTAGGGAATTCTACTCAGGAGGATATAAGGGTTAGGGACAATGGGGTGTCTAACTTGAACAATTCATCTGATGGTTCTCACGTCCTGTACCTTCCTCCAACTGCCATTTGCTTTCTGAATGGGAAGAATGGGAATATTGAAAGGGGACTACAGTTTCCAATGGCTCATCTCAAAGGAGACTTTCAATGATGGTCTGAAGTCTTTGTCTCCCCTTCAATGGGATAGGATACTGTCTTTGAAAAATCACCTCACCTGCTTTTTTCATTTTAATTTTTATAGGGGGAACTTGTAACTCCACCCATTTCCCTCCCTCACTCATAATTTTTCTTGGATGTTTTTCTTATCTACCTCAGTAAGCAAGGCTAAGACAACTTCTATTTGGCCATCCCTTACCTCCAGGTCCAGCCCCATAGGTGCTATCAGGTCTTTTCCCAATAAATTACTCCCAACTTCTGGGATGTATAACAAGGTACTTATAACTTGTTTCCCTTCCCAATAGATATTAGTGGGTTTGAAAACGGAGACTTTAAATCCTTCCCATTTTACTCCTGAAACTGTGAGGGAGCTACCAGAGAATTCAGTCCCTTTTGGGATTTTTTCACAGAAGATTGAGCTGCCCCAGTATCTACCAGAAGATGATTTCTTCCTGATATGGGCCGACCTTCAGAATTACCAAAGCCTACCAGTGGGCTCTTGAGACAAGGAGACTCTGACTTCTTTAATCTTCAAAATTCATCAGGGATATCACCCACACTTTCTTCTTTAAACTCAGGCACTCCCCACTTTTGGTAATTTTAATTAATTTAATTTAATTAAACATTTAAACATTAAAATTAAAATTTAATTTAATTTAATTAATTAAACATTTTTAAACATAACAACAAAGAAACACAAACATTCTTAATATATGATCATTCCATTCTACATATATAATCGGCAATTCACAATATCATCATATAGTTGCATATTCATCCTCATGATCATTTCTTAGAACATTTGCATTGATTCAGAAAAAGAAATAAAAAGACAACAGAAAAAAATTCATGCATGCCATACTCCTTACCCGTCCCTTTCGTTGATCACTAGCATTCCAATCTACTGAATTTATTTTAACATTTGTTCCCCCTATTATTTATTTATTTTTAATCTGTATATTTACTTGTCTGTCAAAAAGGTAGATAAAAGGAGCATCAGACACAAGGTTTTCACAATCACACAGTCACCTTGTGAAAGTTATATCATTATATAATCATCTTCAAGAAACATGGCTACTGGAACACAGCTCTACATTTTCAGGCAGTTCCCTCCAGCCTCTCTGTTATGCCTTAACTAAAAAGGTGATGTATATTTAATGCATAAGAATATCCTCCAGGATAACCTCTCAACTCTGTTTGGAATCTGTCAGCCATTGACACTTTATTTTGCCCCATTTCTCTCTTCCCCCTTTCAGGTAGAGAAGCTTTTCTCAATCCCTTAATGCTGAATCCCAACTCATTCTAGGATTTCTGTTAACAGGAAGGTCCACACCCCTGGGAGTCATTTTCCACATAGAGAGGGGGAGGATGATGAGTTTGCCTGTCATGTTGGCTGAGAGAGAGAGGTCAGGCACTCTCTTTTAAAATAAGCAGGTTTCCCACAGTGATAACACCCTGCTGAGTCCCATGCCCTCCTCTGTCCTTTGTTTCCTCTGGCCCAGAGTCTTTCTCTATCTTGCCTCTGCCTGTCTCGTCCCTGCTTTAATTCTAATCTCTTCTTGACCATGTGGTTGACCATGCTTAGCATGACTTTAGCTTTCTGCTTCTGTCTTTTCTCTTCCCTTCTCAAAAATGCTTCTGGGACTCTCTCAATAGCTCTTCCAATGGTTTATCCATCCACCCATCTATATTTTGGATCTTTTTCTGACTGTTATTCCAAAGACCCCTTCACATAACTGACCTTAGGCCACAGGGCTATTCGCGTCTATTCCTCAGTATTTCCTTGCCTGGTCCATCAACCTTTGTAGATAAGCAGAAGGTGTTTCATCTTTTTTCTTGGGCCACCTCAAAGGCCTTATTTAAGTTCTGAGATTTGGGTCCTGCCAACTTTATCCCTTGTATAATGAGGTCTCTATGATCTCTCATTCGTGTCCTGTCCTCCTGATCATTATTATCCCAACTGGTATCTACATTAGGGAATTTCTGCTCTGCTGCCATTACCTCTTGTCCAGGTGGGTGCTGTCTCTCCCATTCTCCCACAGATGCCCTCCCCATCATTTCCTTTTCTTCCCCTGTGAAGAGGATATTCAGAATGGACATATGTTCAGACAAGGTATACAAGCTGTGTTCTAAAAATCGATCCAGTTGTTTGGCTATCCCTCCTGGTTCATCCATTAATGATCTCATTTCTTTCTTAAATTTCCTCACTTCTGTACTTGTCAAGGGGGCATTTACATAACTGGTTCCCCCTAGCTCAATAGGTACTTCTCTCAGAGGGTATAGAGACTCAACAGGCCTATGTTCCCTCACCCTTTTTCCCTCAGGAGCCTCCAGAAATGGGAAATCCCATATATGTTTCTTACATTGTTCCAACTCCTTCCTCAATGGTGGGTGGGGTGTCATGGGTAGAGCAGTTGGCCCTGATTGTCCCTTATCCTTCCCAGGGAGGGGGTTGATGCAGGTTAGTTTTATTGGGCCTACAGAGTCCAACAGTTCCTGGCCCAGGGGAAGAGCATATGGAAGGTGAAGGCTCAAGAAAGGATCACAGGCTTTAGCTTTTAAAGATTTAGCTTCTGGCTCTAGGGCTACCTTTACAGGATAAACAGGAGTCCCCCTTCCCTTTAGCCAACACATGGCATAATCTGACTCATCTTTAGAGGAAGGCTTCTTTTCATTAACACTGAGCATGAGGTTAGCACAAATCAAACCTCATCTGCCCTGTATTTTGTCTAGAATATATCAGGCATTGCAATGCTTTCTTTGGTCCAAATTTAACAATATTTAACCATTTTTTCTTTGTTTTTCCCCTTTGTTTGATCATTATCAGCCCAATATTTTTAACATTCTTCCCAATGGACTGTCTAGGAGAATGTCCCCAGGGCCTCTACTGACACCCCTTCCCTTTTCTCCTGGCTGGCTGGATGCCTCTATTCCTCATCCTGAATCTTGCTTAGGTTCCTTTCCTTCAGCACCATTTCACTTCATCCTTCTCCAACAGCCTTTTCCTCAGGGAGGTGGTTTGGGACTCAGCACTTTCTTTGCACATCTCAGACACACACACTCCACCTCAGAATGATCAGGATCCTTCCCAACCACCAAGGCAATACTTAGGAGTTGTTTTCTTACCTTGGTCCTTGCAGAGTTTCCTGGTCCCTATGAGGAAGCCCTTCCTCTTTCTCATCCACAATCAGTGGATCCAAACATCTGGTCTCAGGACTTTCTGGCCATCAGAAGTGGGCCCCCAGTGGCAGTGTTTGAGACCACTTAATCAATGGAGCATGCTTTCTTGTTGTCCTCCTTGGGGGGTCCTCCTCTGAAGCCTTAGATCCCAGATGAGCCCCCTGAGTTGTTAGAAAGAACTCCATACCTGAAGGAGAACAAATGCTCATCTGATTGTGGAGGAAAAATAATTTTTCATGATCTTGCAAGAATGGGTGCCCAGCCAAACACAAAATAGTGGCTGGTGTTCCAAACAATAGAATGTTGAGACAGTTATACCTGTGCCTGACCTGCAGACCTCCCTTGATTCTTCACTGATTGGATACTCCAGAGGTCACAGTGTATCAGGGAGGGACACCTAAATAATTTGAAATTCCCCCTGAAGATTCCCCCCTTGGTCACATTTTACATTTTTAATGACCCTGGTCATTAAGGATTTGGTGCCAGCTCTAAACTTATGTCAGATGTCCTCCACTTTCCCTGACTTCATCACCTTCATGAAAGCTTTTGATTCTTACACTTCCTTCCATTATTATTAATGAATAAATAACTTGTAGTACATCCACATAATGGAATTTGTCCTGGAAGAAATATTGAAAATTTCTGACAAGATAGATAGAACTCAAAAGTATATGTTAAGATATTTCTTTCCTTCCTCCCTCTTCCCTCCCTTCCATTTCATTTTCAGCCCTTACAGTCTGATGTAATAAATCTGCAAGTTCATTGTTTATCCTTATTTCACACATTACTTGTTCCATCTTTATTTATTGGTAAAACTCAACAGTATTGATTTGATACCAAAATGAGTTAAGGGAAGTTGTAGAGGCTAAGGGGAGAGACATGCATTTACCATCATAGAGAATACATTCTAATGGAGCAGACATGACAGAAACCTATAGAAATATATAATGCATTATATATATATATAGAAATTATATAATGCATTAGAATTGTAAGCATGCTGTGCATATAACTAAAGCAGGGAATATGAATAGGGAGGGACACGGTGATGCAACTTTTCATTATAGAGATCTGTAATTTTTTAATTTTAAGGTGTCTTGGAAATTATTTGATTTCTTTTTTACATTTTCTTAAGTTTTCTGATTCTGGTTCCTTATCTCCTATGGAACTCATATCCTTAAATTATTTAATCACCAAATATAAAGGAAAGTTATTCTTCATTTTATCTAAAATTCTTATTTTGCCACTACATGTATCTGGCCCAAATTTCCACCTATCTATTAATTCATTTGGGCAGCAAACATTTATTGAGGGCCCATTTTATGTGACCCCCTCATACTGGGTTGGTCTGGCAGGGTGTAAATACAAATCATCTGAAAGAAGTCACTTCCAACAAGGAGATCAACTTGAAGACACTAGATGTAAAGCAAACCAATTGGCTCATTACTAATACAGAGAGCAAAGATGTGAGAAAGCAACTCTCCATGATTGAAGACATCCAAAAAGAGTTCACCTGGACAGGTGAGTAGGGAGTGAGGGCTCCTCCAGCACAGGGAGGGGCCAGCATCAAGACAGGGCCCCCAGCACCTGGTGTTGGAAAGGAGATCAGTGGTGTGAGACCAGAGAGCAGAGCAGGGGGCAGAATTTCCTCTCTTGCTCAACTACACTTTTGGGCTCTCCCAGTCTTCCCTTTTAAATTCAATACATGCAGATAGAAGGCTGTGTAAATAAAATAAAATAAGTGATAAATGAAAGAATTGTTTGAAATGAAAGCCTCCATTATCAGCCTGTTTAGACATAGTCATTGTGATATATTGACAATATACAGACTTCCAGTGTTTTGTCTATTTCCTTGTGCCTCTGTACTATGTTGAGAGATGGGAAAGGAATGACAGTTAATTGAGCAAAATAATTATGATTCCTTGTTCTCATTTTGTAATGCATAGTCAATATTTCTGCATCTTTCTGGCACTTCTCACTAGTTATGATAATCACTTACTCATATTTTGTAAGATTTTATGTTGATATTCTGTATTATAATTTACAAGTAATTTTCTCTGAAACTATTTTCATTCAGATAGCATAGAACTCTTTACATTGGAAAAAGTCCTAAACTGAAATATTTCACTGTATGGAATAATGCAATATATCATGAAGTCCAATGCAAATAACAATTATAGAAAATTATTAAAAAGATATAATAATACCTAGGAGACATAACTCATATTTTAAATGACATTAGTTAAGCCCTTTCCTATTTCATACTTAAGTTGAAACTCTTCCAAAGTGCTTAAAACTTCATAAATTCTTTCAAGGAGCATCTTTGTTACTCTTCTATTCATAAATGGCTCTGACCTGGCTGATGCGACAATGAAATTGGCCCAGACTACACTGGGATAAAAGGAAAAAAGGATCTCCAATTCTCAAACCAGAACATTCACCTTACAACCACACACAGACACAAACAAGCCCACAAACCTTGGGAACATGGAGCTGACCTGGTGCCTCATCATAAGCTCTGGGGTCACAACCCACAAGCAGTGCTAAGAGACACAACCTCAGGTCAGAACTGCTCAGTACTTTCCAGCTTGTAAAGGCTCCTGGATTCCTTGTCCCTGCCTCATCCCCCGGAGCCTCACATTTGTGCTTGACAGGCTCAGATCTGGGAGCAAAATCTGAAATACTCATGCTTTGCTGTTGTGTCTGTATTTTCTATTTAAATGTCCCTGAAGTAAAGTATTAAAATAATTCCTTCCTTAAACTTGCTCTTTATTTAACTTGAGGTTCAAAATAAAAAAGATCCAGAGCAAACTCAAGTAGTCTGAACTGAATGGTCACCAGACCCTTGCTCACTGGTCCTCAAGAGAGGTCAGAGCTCATGATTCCACTCATGGGAGACACCTAGAGCTAACAACCACCCCAGGTGTCCCTTTGACCACAGATCTACTCCCAGGGCCTTGAAACTAGGATAGCGTGGAAGTTTGGGAAGGTTGGGGAGATGCCTGCCATATTGTTTGTGAAATACAGTTCACAGAATGAAAGAGGAAGCATGCTGTTTGGGTTCTGGTGACAACTTGGTCAAGTGATTATGCCCAGTTCTCTCATCAGGCAGGCACTGGCCTGACAATTGCTGTAAGCATATTTCATGGCTGACTGATAAACCAGAAGGTTGGTTGTTAAATCATCAGTCAGTTGATTGCATCTGAGGCTGATTCCATCTGCAATCAATGAAGACATGTCTCCAACAATGAGATAATTCTATCAATTGAAGGCTTTTAAGGAAGAAGAGAGACTATTTCACTGTTTCTTCAGCCACTGAGTCTCTCCTAGGGAATTACTACAGACCCTTCATTGGAGCTACCAGTCTCACAGCCTGCCCCACAGGTTTTGGACTCCTCCATTCTGACTGTTTCATGAGACCTCTTTATAAATTTCATATATACAGATCTCTACTATGTTATTTCTCTTTCTCTAGAGAGTCCCACCTAACACAGGAAATAATATTACTGTACCACGTTTTCCACAAAGGTATATTCACATCCTCTCCTCTGCTCCCTGCCCCAGCACCCATGCATGTCTGTATTTCCAGACTCTTCTAGCCTGTTTCACTCAAACGTCCCTCCTGTTAACATCTCTGGATCACCTGTTAGATACTAGGGGCATATCTGAAGTCAGGGAGTCCTCTCCCATATGTCCTAAGGTTCTATTCAGATTCAGGAAAGTTCCAGAATTTGAAGTCTCCAGCTGCTTCCCTGCATCCAATAATCAGTGCAGAGCTTTATTTCATTATCCACAATGGCATTTGCTGCACTTTAGACATGTTAAGTGGGTTGGATACTAACCAAAATATATCAGAATATGCCCTATTTCTCAGAATGTTTTTGAGGATTCTAGATAATGGGCTTCCCAATTAAGTACAGCAACATGTACTTAACCTCAGATTGTATTTTTTAGGTATGCGCAGTGGTCAGGTGGCCTACAATGCCATTCATTGGCTTGCGACAAATGAAAACCCACCTAGCAAAGCCTAATACCATCCCCCAATAACATTAGCTGGGAGGGGAGTTTAAAGCTTGAGTCTTGTTAATTTAGCCATAATTGGGTAATAACTTGAGCTGACACAGATCCCCTGTTTCCCAGAAGCTCAACCACAGGCTCCCTGGTGCTCCTGTCCCTGGATTTCAGTGTGTGTTCATGCTTCCATCAGGGGTGCTGTGGCACTGCCCTAGTGGGAATTTCCTCTGGGGTTTGAGTGGGAAAGTAGATTCTCATCTGAAAGTTGCTATAAACCTCTAATTAATTAAACAAACAAAACAAAACAAACCTCCATCACCTGTGTCTTTATGCTTCTGTTCTGCTTGTTGGTTCCAGCCACTGAACAGCAGCCTTCAGAGGAAAACTCAGGAGTGAAGCAGGAACATGGGTGGGGAGAAAGGGTCTTGGTGGGTGTGTTACTGAGGGTGGGTGGGAAGTTGCAAGAAAGAAGCCTCTCGATAGGAGGGGTTCTAACCTGGGATTTGCAGAATAGTAGGAGAGAGGTGGCTAGGAGAGAGATAGTATGTAAGTGGAAAAATTCTTGACATGTAATAAGTGATAAGTGGGTATCTTTAGATTGGAGCAGGTCCAGAGTAGAGCAGCAGATCACACAGAAAACTCATGGTGCAACATTGAACTGGGCTCAGAAAAGTCAAGTACTTCGTTCCATATGACAACACAATGCACTATTCAAGCCTATCAAATATAATAGTATGAGTTAAAATTCCTGTACCTGCAGGATTAACCAAAGCCTACAGCCAACATCCCTCTGCATGTATCTGAAGCTATAGAAAGTGGGGTACACACCCAGGTATTAATAGTGAGGACAGGAATAGTTCGTGTCCACTCCCCATTCAAAAATATTTGATGAAAAGTACATGGTTTATCTAAGGTAATATTCATATCCCAGGTTTCTCTTCACAAATCCAACTGGAGGAGTTGGATTTCCATACTCAGATGGCACACCTCTCAGATCAGTAGGACTACTCCCCAATCTCACCAGCCACCCATCATCATATTTCTGGCCTTGGCACATGTCTTGACCTCTGGCTGGGAAGCCTTTCTGTCTCTGCCACAGAGATTGCCTGACTCCTCCTGAAGATTCAAACATGCACATCACACTTGGGAAAGTCTTGTTTAATTTGAACCCTACCCACTCCTCTCTCCAACAAGCACACAGTGTTATTTTTCTCTCTGTGTTCCTATGTACCATTTAATTGTCCTCTCACTCACCATCATCAGTGTCTGGTAACAGCTGGTAAGGTTGGGACCTCTGGGATACATTGACATTTTGATTAAAATGATAGCTACCATAAGAATAAAAATCCCTGGGTGAAAGCATCATTCTTCCAATTCAGGACCTATGAATGCCAGTTCTTGTGCTACAGGGTTGAATATTGACTTCAAGAAATACATGGGTGAACAGAAGGGCAAACTGCCTCTAGGTGTATTGGTATCCCAGATGCCAGAGAATGTTTGCCTCTACATCAGTCTCCCTTAATTCTTGGCTAGGTTTTAGGGAAAGGGACAGCATCACTAGCCCAGTTGTCTTTAGGACATAATTTCATCCCTAAATTGAATATCTTATGAGCATATGATCTATTATTCTAGATAGAATATTTGTCTATTATCACACTTATTTATGCTAGAATGGCCTTATGAGTATATATTGTATACTTTGTGTTACATCTGAAGCTACTTCCATTGAGTTATATTTTGTTCATATTGTTCAGCTTTGGGCACTGGGAGTTTGATAAAGTGGCTCTTGTGTCTCTATAATGAGCCCCTTGGAGAGAAATTACCCATTCTACTGCCCTGGGTGGCACCATCAGACAGACACATGTGCAAATGTCAAGACATCCTTCCAGGAGTGCGGGTGCTATCAGAGGAGCAGGAGCACAAAGTCTCTGAAGATCCAGGGGGCATACTTGGGCATGTCTTGAGAGCACAGAGTCCTAGGTCAGGAAAACTGAGAAAATATCTACTGGTTCTCACATGGGGCAAGGAGTGCAATTGTAGTCCCCCAGGAGAAAAATAAAAATTTGGTTCTGTCAAACACCCTTGCTTCATATTTCCTTCTCCTTTTGGAGTCCTTGCCCAAGCCTGATGCCCCAGAACACATTGGTGCTCCCACAGCAGGAAAGACTGTGCATGAAACTTGATTGTAGGAGACTATCTGGACAGAGAATTAATTACATACAGAAGTAGGGGGGAGGTCTCAACTCCAACCATAAGATAGAAGTAAGCAGAGATCTGGTGATGTCTCAACCACGATCCAAGTTTCATCCTTCTCAGCCACTCGACCAGGATTTTCCACTAGGAAAACTGAAAGGATCTTAGGATATTTGCACTTCCTTTCACTTCTGGCATCTGGGCAGAGTTGGTCGGTCATGCTGTTCTTTCTGCTGTTTGAGCTCACTAGTTTGAATATCCTGGGCCACACTTTGCTGACTCTGCCATCCATAGTGTTTGATGATGTGTAACCAAAGCATTTTCTATGTTGCATGAACAATGAACCAGTATCTTCCCTCCAAACAAATACCCCAGCAAGAAGACATCCTGAGAGAGTTCTGCCAAATATGCAAGAATCATTTCCTAAGACTAAACTACAAGGTTTGAAGCTGAAACTCATTCTTCGATTCTAGCAAAACCATGCAGCCAACACAATAGGAGTATCACATTGGATGTTTGTGAGAGTTTCATTTATGGATATTGATATAAAATATTCTTTGACTTTTAGTAAACACCATCCTTTTAAATCGAAAGAGACAGAGCAGGGTTAGGATTTTTGCTGAGACCATGTCATATGCAATGTATTTTGGGGATGATTAACCTACGTTTTAGAGGAGAGCAGAAAGGAAGAGATACTGAGCCACGTATCTGATGTCCCAAACAAGGAGAGATCTTTGAGCTCTCACAATCCAGTCTTCCCTAATGTGGAATTTATCCTCCCTCTTATTTTCTCAGGTAACATTCATGCTTCACTTTTCTGACACATTACCTCAGCCTGCCTTCCTTTCCAGATCCTAGTGACATCTTTTAGATCACACTCAGTCAGGGAAATTCCTTGACCTGATAATCCATTGGACATCTGCCCTTGATTTCTATATCACTGGCTGTGTCAAGCTCCTCCTCCTTTCTGAATTCCAATTGCTTGCATCCTGGGAGCCCCCATCTCATGAATATCCTAGTTCAGCTCATGCATCTTCGTCTATATCTAAGTTCTCTTCATCTCCACCAAGCTGACATAATCTACTAATCATGCCATTTATTCACTCAGCTTTCCTGTTTCCCTGGTTCCCTTTTACTGTGTCTCCATCTTCCCAGACACATGTGGGCAGCAGTGGCCTCCCCTCGTCCAGCAGTAAGGTAAGGAAGGGAGGTGCCTGTGGAACTCCAGTACTTATGTAAAAGAGACCAACTTCACTGTGACCAGGGAACAGTCAAAAGGACTATGGTGCAGAGTCAATCTTGAGGAGCCCAAGAAGAGAGTCTAGTGGAGTGGGGAGTTCCATAAAGAGATGCCTGGCCCAGCCCTAAAGGAGGGTGTTAATGTGGAGAGCAATAAGAAGGCAGGAGCTGCCATGGATTGGCTCAAGTTATCTTGTCATTCACAACCCTATAAGTTCCTGACACCATAGGACACACAGGGCATGTTCTTGAGGCACTCAGGGTGACCAGAGCTGGGAGCAACCACCTGCACTACCTCAAGCCCTCTGGAAGGTCTCATGGGGCTTCAGCTGAAATCTCCCCACCCTGGGACCCACAAAGCCCCACCCATCTCCCCATTCATTCTATCTGCTCCTGGAGCAGCCAAACCCTGGGTCAAATGTAGGGATGAGAATGCTTAGGTATCTCATTGGAATGGGTGGACCCTACCTTTTCTTAGTGTATAAAAAGGGCATTGTGAGAGATTTTGAAGAAGTTCCACTGCATCTATTGGGTCACAGAAGGCAGGATTCAAGATTGTCACCACCATGGTCCTGTCCCCTCACCTCCTCACCCTCCTTGCTCACTGCACAGGTGACTGGAAGTGGGGCCAGGGCAAAAGGCATTGGGAGTTTACAAGGGCCCCTGCTTTCTCCTCTTGTCTGTAGAACCCAGAGTCACCACCTCACTCTCTCCTCTACTTCCAGGATCCTGGGCCCAGGCTGTACTGATAAGGCCACCATCAGGGCCTGGGACTCTGGGTCAGAAGGTCACCTTCTCCTGCTCTGAGAGCAGCACTGACATTGGGGATGGTTACTCTGTGCGGTGGTACCAACAGCTCCCAAGAAGACCCCAGACTCCTCATCTATGGTGTCAGCAATCGATCCTCAGGGGTTCCTGATTGCTCTCTGGCTCCAGGTCTGGAAACTCAGACTCCCTGAGCATCTCAGGCCTCCAGCCTGAGGACAAGGCTGTTTATCACTGTCAGTCCTATGACAAGAGCCTCAACTCCCCACAGTGCTCCAGACCCATGGAGAAGTCAGACAAAATCCTGCTCCTGCTCCTGGGAACCTGGTGCTCCTCTGACACCTGTGACAAACACCAGTGGAACATGACTGTGGTATCCCTAAGTGTCAGCCTCCCAGTCAGAGCACAGACAATGCCAAAAGCCCATAATTATGGTTCCTTACCATTTTTAAAACAATTTTATTGAGATTAGATTGACTACCATAACATTCACCATGTAGAGTGTGCAATTCAATGCATTTTACTATAGTTATGGAGGTGTCCAGCCATCATCAATTTCAATTTTAGGACATTTTGATTACCCCAAAGATACTCCTCCCCTATTTGCTTTCAGTCCCAGTCCTCCACTCTTATTTCTAGGTATCCAATATTTTATTTTATGCCTGTATATAGTTGTCTGTCCTTGACATTTCTTTTAAATGGACTCGTACAATGTGTTCCTTTGAGATTGGATTCATTCAATTAATTTTCTCAAATTATGTTTCTGGGGTTCATGTGCATAATAGCATGAGGCAGTACTACATTAGGATTGTTTTTATTATAGTATCATATATAGAATATAATATTTCTCATGTTAACCACTTTAGTAATACCTTACTGTGCGGCTAGGCCACATTTTGGTCATCAATTCAAAAGCTGTTGAAGATTTTGCATGTTTTTATTTTGGCTATTGTGTACAAGGTCACTAAATTATTCATGTACATGTTTCTATTTTGTATGTGTTGTTTTATCCTGGGTAAAGAACTATCAGTGCAATTGCTTGTGATCTGCTGACTGTATGTTTAACATTCCCAGAAACTGGTAGACTCCTTTCCAAAATTGCTGATCATTTTCCATTCCCCACAGCAGTGCCAGAGGGCTCCAATGTGTCCACATCCTCACCAGGACTTGTTCTAACCTGCCTTTCTGATTATGTTTATCCCAGTGGGGGTGAAATGGCATCTTCTCATTTTGATTTGCATTCCCCTAGTGATAATGATAATGTGCATTGTTCCATTTGTTACACTCATTTTATCAGGTTATGAGAAACCAGGAGTTTGTACCACATTTAGGATCACTGATCTCAAGTTAAGGAACTTGAGAATAGTGTATAGCTGGAATCACATCCCCAGCTGCTCCCCTCCACTCAGGGTGGACAGTGTTGGTCAGAAGCAGAATCCCTCTCAGGGGCAATGGGATCGGCAGAATGTGGCCTCCCCATACATGCCAGGATCAACTGATACAAAAGTCTTGTGGTCTCTGCCTGTGCCACACTCAGCCAGGGCCCACCCAGGGCACCAGACCTTCAATAGCCTCTGTCCTGAGCACATCCGTCTATCATCACTGGGGGCAACACTGGCCGGCTGTGGCTTCAGATGCCTCAGCAGAGATCTCTCCACTGGGTGCAAGGCCATGATGGAGATGTGACTGCAGCCCTTTTCCCTGCAAACACACAGTGCCCCCATTAGCAACCACCCAATGCCTTTACAGAATTAAAAGTTCCAGCAAAGGTATAAAAGAAGACTTTACTAAATAAGACCAGTATGGAAAGATACAATGTTTAATAATGAAAATGTAATTTAATGTTTTAATTCAATTAGTGAATTTTGATATATACCAGCCTATGTATGGGGAGATCTTACAACTGTAAATAGCTATATGGGAATTACCAAATCTTGGAATAGCCTCGATCCTTTTGCAAATGAAAGAAAAATAACTGGGACATGAAATATTAGATATTGACAGTTATTCTAAAGCAAAATTAATTTTAAATAGTATTAGGTGTTACAGAGAGTAAAAACAAGGAAATTTAATAAATAGCCCAGAATAGACCTATATGTACATGGTCCAGGATGGGATATTCAAGCAATTCAAAATCCATTTTCCTCCCCTGATTTCCTATCAGAATCTCTCCTCTGTCTCTCATGTATCTCCAGGCCTACGCCTCCCTCCAAACCTCCTGTAGGCCACATCACATCAACACTTTGTTCTGGAAATCTGCTATCACTCATAAATTTGTAACTTGTTACGTTCTTTCTCTTCAAGATGGGTACATCATCTTTCTCTCCCCTGGTGGCTCCACACCCAGTTACCCCACAAGGGACAAAATGAAAGACGCCCCCTCTGATAATGTTCTCTATGTGTCCCAACCACACTCATCCCCAGCACTTACCATGCTCACTGTATTATTCATTTTCTTATTGGCTTTTCCTTCATAATACTGTCTGAAATTCAGTGAGTAAGTTAACATTAGAAATATTGAATCTGAGCCCAGTGCTTGGCACATCAATGTCTCCATCAGCATGTGTAGAATGATAATGAACTGTTAAAATGACAGAAAGACCCAGATTTGTGGAGACTGAAGTTTTCCATATGGCCAGCAGGGGCACCGTGCTGCAGTGCAAAAGACTCCATGCAGGTTGAGTCCCCAGCTGGGTGAGTAATCCACTGACTTCAAGTCTGAGCTTCCTGATGGGGAACTGATCTCAGCCTTATGGATGGTGCCATCAGCTGCTACTTGCAAGCAGTCCCCTCCCTTTGAGCAACTTTAGAGGATCCCTACCTCTTAGATGCCTCTGTTCGCTGGCCCCAGCTCAGGAAGGAAATGGGGACAAAACTGGGAGGGAGCATGTTTGCATGTTTTTCTACCCCCTCTCAAGCCAGTGGAAAGGGAATAGGAGCCTGGGGCAGTGGAGATCTAGACCTGGGGCCTCAGGGTCTGTGTCCTCAATGGATTGGACTTCTCTCCTCCTTCTGTTCCTCTCCTCTGAGTGGGCCAGCCTCCCTCTCTGCATCCCCAGGGACTCCCAGCGGACTCACCTGCACTCTGAAAAGTGGTATCAATGTTTCAGGAAAAAGCATACACTCGTATCAGTGGAAGCTGGGGAGCTCTCCCAGGTTCCTCTTCTTTTATTACTCAGATGCAAACAAGCAGTCCAGATTGGGGGTTCCTAGTCACTTCTCTGGAATAAAAGAGGCATTGACAAATACAGCACATTTGCTTCTCCCTGGGCTCCAGCCTGAGGATGAGGCTGATGATTACTGATAGATATGGGAGGACAGTTCCAGTGCCCACACAGGGACCAGACCAGGAGGAAGTGAAATGCAAAAATCCTCTTCTTTCAGATCCCTTTGTGACCTCCTCAAAATGAGATACAATAAAAGATTAATGAAGGGTTTGGAAATAACTGCTGAGACCTGTTATGAAAACATAAGCAGTAAAAAAGAGTTCAATTCTTTTTATCATGAGACTTGAAAGGATAAAAATAAACCAATTTTTCTCCTTTTGGGAGTCTTACAATATATTGTCTCATTCAACAGCCTTGGGGTTGATGAGCTATTGCACCTGAGAGGTGAGCTCTCTCATCATTACCTGAGTTGCAATCACCTTTCCTGGAGAATGGTCCCTCCATCTGGAATCTGGAGTTCCCACAGTCCCACTATGTCCTGATAAGCTGCAGCTTAGAAGAGTGGGCCAAGGTGAGCTGGGACCTCCAAAGAGGAGGGATTGCTCATGTCAGAGACTCAAGGTAGACCTTGAGCCACTCATCATGTGGAACTTTGGCCAATCCTGAGATGTCCCCATTTTCAGGGAAACCACTCCTGCCTCTAAGGGAGCTGAGTAAACCTCATGGACATACAGTTGAGACAAACTCACAGCTCTGACCTGCAGGACACAGGGAGCTCTCAGAGGCAGGCTTTCCTCTCCCATTGGACCTTGGTCAGCACATCTCTTCTTCCTCTTTCTCCTGCTGACCTGGGAGAACTAAGCACTGAAATTGTCTAAGGACAGACAGAGAGCAAGGCCTTATTTAAATGTAGAATCTCCTTCCCAGGATTGTTTTGATGTAAGAGATGTAAAGAGAATGAGGGGAGCTCAGTATCCATACAGAGCTTCAGAGTGAAGTCAGAGCCTCTGCCATGAAGTTGCCCCTCCCTGCTCCATCTTCTGTGTCATTACACAGGGAAGGAACCACCTCTTCTGAGGGCTGAGGGGTGGGAGATCCTCATTCAGCCACTGCCCCTCATTTCCCTCTTTCTCCACATGCTTTCAAGGCGTGAGGCCCAGGTTTGAGGCCCAGATGGGGCTGGTTCATAAAAGCCCTGAGACAGATGCCACAGACACCTGCTTTGCATCCAGCAACAATGTCTGCACTGAAGGGGCATCTGGTCTGCTGCAATACCAGGGCCATGCCCACAAGCCCTTGACCCACAGAAGCCACAACCTACCTTGGGATTGCTGGATCTATTTCCTGGCTCCAGGTCTAGCAGCTTAGCCTCTCTGAACCTCTCTGAGCTCCAGGCTGAGGACATGGCTGATTGTTACTGCTCAGAATGAAGATGCAGCCTCAGGGCTCACCCAGGGCTCCAGAAACTCAGGGAGAAGAGACACAACCAGCAGCTCCCCCACCACAACAGATGCAGAAAACCATGCACCTTTTATTTGGATTCATGAAAGTCTTGAGTTTGGTTCTGCACAAAATACTGTGTACTATTCAGGCTTATTAAGTAAAGTAGTATGAGTTAAAATGCCTGGATCTTCAGAGTTTAAAAATACTTATAGGCAACATCATTCTGAGTGTATCTGAGGCTGTATAAAGAAGTGTCCACACCCAGGTATTAATATCAGACCAGGAAGGTTTCATGTCCATTCCTTTTTCCAAAATAATTGAGGAAAAATGCAAGGTGTCACTAAGGGAATGTTCATGTTCCAGATTTTTCTTTACTCACACAATGGAAGTAGCTGGATAAACAAACTCAGACAGCCCAACTCTCTGACCATAAGTGACAAATCAGCAGTGTCACCACCAACACAACCACCTCTTTTCCTGGCCTTGGAACACATCCTGACCTCTGAACGAAAATATATTTCCCCCTGTCTGCAACAGAAATCTTTTGTCTCTTCCTGAAGATCCAACTTATTCCTCACATTTGTGTTCAGGAATTTTACCCTGAACCTTGCCCACCTCACTCCCCCCAAGAAGCACATAGAGTTATTTCTGTGTGTACATACCCCTATGGCATCCTTTAGCTGTCCTCTATCTCACTATAATGAGTGTCTGACAAAATCCAGCAAAGCTGGAGCTGCAGGGATACAGCTACCAGACATTGTCACTTTCATAATAGTGGTGTAAGTATAAGTATAGTTTTCAATCAAGAGACATATTGATGTATGAGAGCATCCCTGTTCCAATGCAGGAACTACGGATGACTCTTCTTGCTCTACAGTCTTAGTAGTGACACCAAAAAAGAATTTGGGTAAAAGGAATAACACTCTGCCCCTATGCTTATTTGCTTCTCAGTGTTTGTCTTATGGCCACCAGAAGGTGGTGTGTGAGACTTGTGAGTTAGGTTTCTAGGCTAGGCAGCTTTTCAACCACTCAGCTGGCTCCAGGGAAGTTGGGTGAGTGGTGTCCTCCCTGATGTGGGACTTTCCTGCACTTATGATGCACGCTGTGACCCCGTGAACTCTTGTGTCTGGCTCCCTCACCTCATTTAATCTGAATTAGGTCATCTTTTTTCCTTTGTGGGGCCTTTGTTTATATCTGGTCTGGTGGACAACAAGGATCCAGAAAGTTTTTCAATGGAGTAAGTCTATTCTCAGGGAAGTCTATTCTGGTGATAAGACTCAGCTTGGGGACAAAGAACTCAAAGTAAAGCCTGAGAATAAAGAGCTCTGATGTCTCTTCATCAATCTCCCTAAGTTCTATGACAGAGTTTACTTAAAGGGACACTTGAGTCATGTAGAACTTGAGCTTCTCCTCTTGTCCTGACAAAAGCATTTACCTCTCTAGACATGGCTGCACCTCCTGCTCACAGGCCTAGGTGCTGTTCCATCAGATGTTTCCTCCTAAGGCTCCTCTGAGGTGCCAAAACTATAGCCCTGACCATGAGCATTATCTAACCACAAGACCCTAATATCAGGAAAATGAATAATGGGGGGGCCCAATTTGCATGAACACCCTTCTTTCCTGGGGCCAGTAGAGAGGGAATAAAAACAGCCCAGGTCCATTGGGGGCCTCAGGGGCTATGTTCACCATGGCCTGGTCTCCTTTCTGTGTGCTCCTCTCACTGGTAAGGACAGGCTGGAGATATTCATGGAAGCCTCCAGCCTGCATTGGCAACTTGCCTTGAGACTGCTAGTAGCCTCACCGTCCTCCCTGCACCAGCACCCATGCTTCTCTGTGTCTGCAGTTCCCTCTCCTAGCCTGTAGTGACTCAGCCATGGTCCCCTCTGCATCTCAGGAGTCCTCTGTGAGACTCACATGCACCCTGATTAGTGAAACCAGTGTAGGTGGATACAGAATATTCTGGTGCCAGCAGAAGTCAAGGAGATTCTTTGGTGTTTTCCAAGATTCATGTTAGCCTCAGATAAGCACCATGGCTCCAGGGTCCTGAACTGCTACTCTGGATCCAGGGATGCCTCAGATAATGTGGGCTTTTTACTCATCTCTGGGCCACAACCTGAGGATGAGGTTGTCTATTACCGTGGGATGTGGTACAAGAGTGCTGTTCCCAGTGACAGAGGCAGGTGTGAAGTGGGACAAAAACCCTATGGCAGATGGCCTATCACTCTTGTACTGTTAATGATAAACTCCATTTACTCTGATTACTATAAAAAATTTCCCCTTCAGATATCATCTCCCTGGTTGCTGCCACATAAATAGAAAGATTTCAGAAAGACACCACAAGCAAACACAATCATGCAATATACAGACTCTGAGAGGAACTGGCTGCTGATTCCACATGGCCCTGAGGACCTATGGGATCCAGAAAGCAGCCTATGAGGATGATTCCTGTACCCTCAGCAGGTGGAGCCACTTTTTGACTCAGAGACACCAGGAGAACCCCCAGGGAGGACACCATGCCCTCCCCACAGTCCCACAGCAGGGACCCCAGCACCAGGTCTTGGCCTTTCCATGGGGTCCCAGAAAACAAAAAACTAAAAATTAAAAATCAGCTTTATTGATGGGCAAAAATGACAAAAATCTTCACCTCTGGGAGCTAGAAGTGGTGTAATTTGTCATCCTTTAGTGGTGAGGATAAAATGGAGTTTAAAGGCTATAACAAGGTTATATCTCAATTACAAAGGAAGTTTTAGTAACTAGTAAAGTCTATAGGATACTGTTCTAGTTTTCTAGCTGTGAGAATACAACATACCTGAAATGGAATGGCTTTTAAAAAGGGGAATTTAATCAGATGCTAGTTTACAGTTCTAAGACCAAGAAAATGTTCCAATTTAAAAAGTCTATAGAAATGTCCAATCTGAGGCATCCAGGGAAAGATACCTTGGTTCAAGAAGGCCATGAAGTTAAGGGTTTCTCTCTTAAGTGGAAAGACATATGGTGAGCACAGTTAGAGTTTCTTTCTCATCTGCAAAGGTACATGGTGAACACGGTCAGGGTTCCTCTCTCAACTGGAAGGACACATGGTGAGCACGGTGTCATCTGCTAACTTCTTTCCTGGTTTCTGGTTTCATGAAGCTCCCAAGGAGGCATTTTCCTTCTTCATCTCCAAAGGTCTCTAGCTTGTGGACTCTCTGCTTCATGGTGCTGCAGCATTCTCTGCTCTCTCCAAATTTCCCATTCTCCAAAACGTTTCCTTTTTTATAGGGCTCCGGTAAACCGATCAAGACCCATCCAAATGGGTGGAGACATGTTGTCACCTAATCCAGTTTAACAACCACACTTGACTAAATCCCATCATCCAAGGAGATGATCTGATTACAGTTTCAAACATACAGTATTGAATAAGGATTATTCTACCTTTATGAAATGGGATTTTGATTAAAACATGACTTTTCTAGGGGGCATACATCCTTTCAAACCAGCACAGATACAAAGGCTAACACCTCTTTAAATTTCAAATTAGACAGTGCCACCCCTTATAAAACTTGATGAAATATGGTATTTGTTGAAATTTAAGAATTAAATATATCATGTAAAGAAGAGAAAAAAGGTTTGTTTTGGTGATGATAAAAATTGCATATTAAAGAAGTACCTGTGTAAAAGTTAAACAGCTCAATCAGCCTAATATCTACCCTGTGTTAAATTGAGGAAGATTTTGAAAAACCAGGAGGTTATTCACAGCAAATTAATTCCTCCCCTTGGTTTCAAATATAGTAAAGGAATGAAGACACTACCACAAGCAAATTATTATTCTACAGTGTCCAGTGTCTCAGTTGCCCACTGCTTTCAATTGCACTCCATGCCCAGTTGGTCCTGGTGCTGGGAGCTGGAGAGTGAAGCCTTCCATGTCCCTTGGATCTGTCCTTTCCCTCAGACCTCTGCTGCCCCTGCTTGTGGAACATCCTGTCCTAGCCCCATCCCCTGTCCTCTCTCCATGAAGGGTGTGTGTTTCTGAGCCTGACAATTCACTTCCCTTTACTGAGAATATTGAAAGTGCCCAAATCCATACAGGGTGAGGCAGCTGCCATTAAGATGGTGACCAATGTCTCAAGCCTTTCTCCAACCCATGTGCCACCTTCCACACCCCTCCCCTCCCACCCACTTTTCCTCAAGCATTTTGTATTGCCCTTTTTACTTCTCTGGGGGGAGCACCTGCCGAGCCCAGCTCCAGGCCTGCTGTCCCTTCTCCCCCAGGAGGACTCCTGACACTCTGCAAGGCTGAGATTCTCTTTTCTCTTCTGGGGTGCTCTCACAGAAGGTGCTCCCTGGACTACAACCTCCTCTATAGTGTCACCCCCTCTCACTGTGGACATTTCTTTCATGTCTGCTCCCTCTGCCAGGGCAGGGGTCAGCACTCATCTTATCACATTCAGGACAAGCATTGGACATCACATGGGGTAGAACCAGATGATGTTGATGGTTGTGTGAGCTGGTGCTAAGAAGGAACAAAGTCCTGGCATTTAAGTCTTTGGGGCCCAGGCTAAATGAAATTTCTCCCTACATACCATGAAGGGAAAGGACCAGATGTCAGAGCATGTCCTAGAATATCTGCTGAAAGGCCCTTGTGAGTCTGGGCCTGTGCGAACCATTTGGAGAATCAAGTCAGTGAGGACAGTGGGAAAGGGGAGGGAGATGACAGCTGCCTTCACCTGCCCAGAAACAATGTGAGAGCAAACTTGTACTTAGATTCCTATAACACTTAAAGCAACCTTAAGAAAGTCCAGACAGAAAGCATCTTTTA